>NC_041055.1:2057362-2357362 GCF_900634775.1 Gouania willdenowi | reverse complement strand
TTGGGTTTTAGCCATTTGACAGAGAAGCTGTTTGGGTCTGGCGCCGCCGTAGGAGTTATGTTGGTCAGGCGACGACGTCGCTGCAGAGACGGAATCAAACATCGTCCTGTCGCTCTCTGGAGAAGCTCGCCCTTCATCCTCCTCTTCCTCGCAGAGCCTGGCCTCCTGTGAGCAGCAACCTCGGTACGGTCCTCCCGCCTCGCTCTCGGCCTGCAGGAATGCGTCCAGCTCCTCGTCCGTCACCAGCAACTCCGCCTGGTCGCTCTCAGGAAGGAACTCAAAGCCAAACTCGGGCGTCTCCACCGGGCTGGGCTCGGCCGACACCTGCTGCTGCTGTTCTCCCTCTGGAGACGGCCTGCGCTCGCTCAGCAGTGGCGCTGACTCAGCGCTTTCCTCTGGATGGAAACTGCTTTCTTTGACGAAGTCGGACTTCTCCTCCGGTTCCTCCACGTCTACAGCGTGCTGCTCAACCTGCGGTCCACATGTGATTGCAGCGTTGGGAAAACATGACACGTTGCTTGAGTCATTGAGCGATAAATCCACAGGAGAGTCGGCGACACCATCCTCCAACTCTTCCGGATGCTCTTCCATTTCACAGCGTTCAGATGAATCCTCCTGGACCTCCGCAGCATCCCTGCATTCCTCCAGGCTGCGCTCCACGCCGGCTGGAAGGATGACGTCCAGCAGACTGAGAGACGCAGAGTACCCGGGGGCGAGGTGCGGCCCGTCCTGGCTCGCCCTCCCGTCGCTTTGCTCCACGGGGCCGTCAAAGTCCACGAGTAGCGCCTCAGCTTCCAGTTCCTGTTGTCCCTCCGTGGGCAGCTCCGTGTCCAGCACCATGATGGCCGAGCTGGTGTCGCTCACCAGGTCACACACAGGCTTCAGGGCTCTGTCCGGGCAGGGAGGGGCGGAGCTTTGGCTGGGCCGGCGGTCCACCGACGACAGGAGGTCGACGCCGGTGAGCGGCTGGCCCGCGGTCTCTCTATCGGCAGGGGCGCAGCCATAGTGGAGCCTGCTGAGGTCTGGGAGGCTGTACGGGCTGGTGGAAGCCTCAGAGGGAGGAGACTGAGGCTCTGGAGAGAAGTTGTAGGCAGGAGGCTTCAGGAACACTGGTTTACACTCCAGCTCGTCTGAAAAACACACACACGTTTCAACACCAGGAAACATGTTTGTCCTCACCAGTGGAGAACAAACACATTTATCCCCAAAAAAACAACTTAAGCTTTTTAACAAGACAAATAACAAACTAAGGCTGTAACGTTTCATCCATTAGATTGATGAATTGATTTATATTTCTATGATCCAACTACATCAATCTGTGCTCGGCAAGTTGTCCTTCCTGATGACAATCAATATAAAATGGTTGAAAAAGGTAATCAATCAATTGTATCGATAGAAGGAAATAACTCATTGGATTTAGTCACAGCAGACTTTATATGGATGCGTTTTAAAAGCTCTTTTAATAATAAAGACATTAGTGTCGGTGATGTCACACACCAGCTGACAACAAACAACACAGAGAAGCCGGTGAGGGAGAAATGGGTGGAACCACCTTTGGGTCCAGTGTGTGAAACACTGACTTTAACACAGATGTAGATATTCTAAAGGAGTTGCTCACTGTGTCGACCGTCCACCACCAGGACCTTCTGATAGCGTTAGCTCGTTAGCAGTAGCTCTGCAGAAGCCTCATGATAACCATCAAGTTTAAACAAAAAGTATCAGGTTCAACCACTGATCATTTCGCCTAAAATGATCTTGGTTGCACTTAATTTTAATATCAATTTTGTTTTATTTTTATGTATGAATACAAACAGAAGAGTCAGGTAAACCTAATACTGTATGTATTTTTATTGAAAAGTAGTTAAATGAATTGTGAATACATTTGCCATTAAATGTTTGTTTTTGTCTATAATTAATTTATAGAGGATTTCTTAACAAGAAACATCAGGAATCTATAATAGCTCAACTGTATCGTCCAGTATCCAGGGATGCGTTTCACTCGCACTGGTTACACTATTATTTTGGCTAAAAAGTTACTGAATCGATTAAATTAACAAATACCGTCCATGAATCGAATCAGCAACAATGGATCACGATTCGAATGAAATTGTTGTTAAAAGGAATTGTTACACCCCCCACACTTTATAATGGTTTTGCTAGTGATATACTGTACATCCCTTTAGCCTCATTCAGAGGACCAAAGTTGTAAAAAGTTCTGACTCCTCCCTCCCTTGTTATTCCACATTTTGTAAAAAGTCAGCTCCAATAAGGCGAGTTTGATTTTTCTCGCGTTGTGATGTTACATCGCGGAAACTCCTCCTCCTGACAATCCTGGCTGCTCCTACCCTATAAGAATGTGAGCCCCTCCCTCTCAAACTACCTCACAGGTTAAACAACCACTGTGGTTTAATATAGAATATATGTTACACTTTGTCATATATGTAAAGCTACATACACAAAATGTGTTCTCTAAATTTAACCCCTCCCTGAGGAGCAGTGGGCAGGCACGGTGTAGCACACAGGGAGCAGTTCCATTTTTAGTATCCGTTATATTGCCGCGTATCACCTTTGACTTGATCTGACGTGTTTGTGACACAATGCGACGCAGCGGTTGGACAAAACTAATGATTATCACCTTAAATGCACTATTCCTATAGTTAGAAGAGGAGGAGATGGAGAAGAAAGTCACTTAGCAGCTTAACACTCCGGTGAGTATTTGACTGCCTCCGCTGCTGATGTGATAAACACACACCATGGAGCAGCGTTTGTTGGACTCACAATAGCCGCTTAGTCATGTGTTTTACTGTAATGTGTCGTTTTTAGGCTAAAAACAATAACAGTGTGTGGATAGCAAAAAGAAAATCGCTTTGGTGATCACTGATCTCCCTTGCAAGAGCGAGGCATGAAGTCTGTGTCTATAGACACGCCCACTCGTGAATATGCATGAAGACCCCAAAACAGCCTGTTTTTAGAAGTGTCAGTAAAGTGACTTTTCAGAGGCCAAAACTCCAGAAAACAGGCGAGTTTGGGAAAATAAACCTCAAATACTATGTTGTTGGGGTTCTTAGAACAAATGGAGATGGGTGAAAAATAGCATAATACTGGACCTTTAAAGCAGAAAATGTGTTACTTGGTTGAATATTGGTGAGATGTTAATAAATGATTCACTGATAGTTTGTTGTCTTACCAGTGCTGAGCTCAAAGTCATCGAGCAGTTTGTCCAGATCACACACAGCGGCCTTGAAGAAGCTGTCCATGCTGCGCTACGACCATGGACCTCCAATCCTTTTCCTACGGAGACCAACACACACTGTCAAACCAAAGCCATTCTCCTTTTAACCTCGTCTTATTTTGATAGGACATGTTTGTGCAGCGTTAAAGTCTCCAAGATGTGTTTGAGTTCAGGTCACTTGTTGACGTATTAACTTGTGGCTACACTCATTAAAATCCTTTGAGTAACTGCAGCATGTTTTCTATTCATAACAACACCTGGAAAAATGCTTCATTTACATTTACCGTCTGCTATACATCTTCAAGTACCTGTACCCTCACCCGAAAAGATGCCATAAATGAGACAACATTTAGAAGGAATATGAAATGGCCACTGTGCAGACAAAATGAAACAAAAACAGGAAAAATTACAAAAAACAGCAAAAATACAAAAATAACTTCACACACATTAAACACAAGATAAATCACACAAAATGACAACAAAACTCACAAATAACTCCAAAAACATGCAACGATAACAAAATACAAAAAACCATGACAAAAACAGATGAAACAGTGACAAAAACTGACATAAAACCAATAAACAACTCCAAATATACGCAAATATAACAAAAATGATAACAAGAACCAGGGCTCGAGACTGCAACCAAAATGGTCACATATGCGAGTATATTTTCAGTGTGTGCGAGTGAAAATTTCATCTGGTCGCATCCGTGCGAGTGTGTATAGATGACATTATTTTTGGACAGAGCGCTGAACGCTTCGTCACGTCCCTATGTATTCAGTGGTAAACTGATGCTGAGATTTCCCATGGTCAAGAAGGCATCATGGTTACGTGCAGCTTTCTCTGCCAATGTGTGTCTTTGTTTACATGTGTTCTGAGTGTTGATTGGCTGGGACGCTGCGGAAAGGGCGGGCATTAGCTTGAAAAAGAGGGAACAATTCTGTTCCCACGGGAGTGTGAGGGTATGATGGTGTAAGACGGTTCTTTGTGTGTTTGATTGTTTATATTTTTAGCGTGTTACTACGACCTCCATTAAAGTGTGTGCACGGCACCGCACTAATAATCTACCGGCTGCAATACGTTCAATAAAATATAAATTTACGTCGGGTTTGGTTCTGGCTAGGACCTACAATTTAAGTTAATAGGTCGGGTCGGGTGATGAGACGACCCACACTCACACAGCTTGGCTGCAGGTAATTAAACGGTGAATGCACAATAAACACCAATGTGCTCCTTTGGAGTGTGCGCGGTCCGCTATGAACGGAGCCAGGCATAACGAGCCGCTCACTGCGCACTAAAAAGGAAGAAGGTGCTGAGCTCAGCAAAAGAGCGTACACGCTCATCAGAACCAGCATGGAGGGACCAGAACTGATGGACTATGATGCCAGGCCAGATGTTCAGCTGTGGTTCTCTCAGAGCAGGGGTCTGCAAGCTGCGGCTCTGGGGCCTAATGTGACCCTTTGACTCTTTTTCAATGGCTCCCTATAGCTTTAAATAAAACTATTGAAATTAGTTATTTTTTAAAGAGGTTATTAATGATTAATGACGAATAAAATCAAAATATAACAATTTGTTAACCTAAAATAATTCACGTGCGATGACTCAGCACCTTCCTACAGAGTACATGTAACCTGTTGTTATGCTTTGCTGTTATTTTTTTTTTTTAAATTGTTACGTCTTCTTTTAAAATTATATAAAATAAATGATAAATGTTGCAGAAAAACTTAATATTGACACTAAAACATTAAAACATTTAGCAAATATCTCAAGTCATTGTCAATCTTTATTTCATACAAAACTACAGTACGCCAGTTAAATCAACTATACATCAGCATGCTGTAGACCCCCCCCGCCTGGTTAAAAAAAAGGGTGTGACCAAATTCTGTGCCACCACTGGAAAAGTTAGTGTGGAGCCCTGAGAACGTGTAAAACGACAACAAAAACACACAAGACAACAAAACCCTAAAATAAACCTAAAATTCGTACGCAGTCATTTTTAATAATAATAATAATAATAATAATAATGCATCAGTTTTATATAGCGCTTTATCATAGACACTCAAAGTCGCTTTACAGAATTGAGGCATTATTCTTTCACTCCCCACTTAGTGGTGGTAAACTACTATTGTAGCCACAGCTGCCCTGGGGCAGACTGACGGAAGCGAGGCTGCCATAGTGCGCCATCGGCCCCTCTGACCACCACCAACACTCACTCACACACTACATTCATACCAGGCAATGTAGGTGAAGTGCCTTGCCCAAGGACACAATGACAGATACCACTGGGGTGACTGCCACCCCACTGTGGCACCTGGAATTCTCAGTGGTCTCCCATCCAACTACTAACCAGGACCAGACGTGCTTAGCTTCCGAGATCTAACGGGATCGGGCAATGACAGACTGGTATCGCAAATTGCAGAAGATCTTAATTTTTTTTCTAAAATCTTGCCGTTTTTCCACAAACAACCATCCAGATTTCACACAAAATGTGCTACTAAGTCATAGTATGTAGAAGTGAAGATGCTGCAGAAACTGATATTGCTTCGATAGTGTAGGTGCCTTCTATACTGAATTAATATATATCATTTATTAGTACAAATGCAAACTATAGGGGCATAATAACTTTAAAAATATTTGCGTCCCACTTGAGATCAAACTGGTACATATTTGGCCCCTGAGCAAAAATTAGTTTTTCTCCTAGGGGGACAAGATCAAAGGGCACAGGCCGAGTGTGAGGTGGCTAGGGCTGGGCGATACGAACCAAAATTCATATCTCGATATTTGCTCTCAAAATGGCGATGTATACGAGTTTAAATATACTAATGCAAAATGCCACAAAGGCTAAAAAAAACATCACAGTGCTTTAAGATTGGTAAAAAATAAAATAAAATAATAACTCGTGCATCACAAACATGGGAAACTAGCAGCCCCAAAAGTAAATGCACAAAATAATAGCAAAGAATGACACAAAATTACTACAAAAACACAAATTAACAGAGACATGCACTAAAGAAAAACACAAATACTTAATAGGGCAACAAAATATACAAAAGGAGTAAAAATGCACACTGGGACAACAAAAACACAAAAGAACACTAAAAAAACTACAAAAACGTACAAATAAATGGAGAAATACACAAAAGAACAACAAAAATACAATGGGACAACAGAAATACGTAAAGGGATAAAAATAAACAAAAGGACAGAAAAAATACATACAACATACATACAAAAAAATACACAAAATGACTCAGAAAGACATCCAAAATGACCAAAAAAATATGCAAAATAACAAAAATACTAAATAGGACAACAAAATATGAAAAGGAGGAAAAAATACACAACGGTACTGGGACATTAATTAACAAACAGCTGCACAATATGTGGCACTTTTGGCATCTTCTCTTCTAAGGGACAGCACGTGTGAGTGAGTTCTGCAGTGTGGCTTGTTTAGGGGAAGGTCTGGGTTAGGACGCACTCATTAATCCATCTAACTGAGCTTTACATGCTGTTCTGAGAATTAGTGAAAGTCGTGACTCCTAAAACAACTATTTAAAAAAAAAAAATATATATATATATTGAATCTCAATATATTGCCCAGGCCTAGAGGTGGTCTAAAGCTGCAGATAGGAGAGAGCGTGAAACAGTTATGGGATACAATCTCAGGTTTGAGCACCCTGTAGCTGTCCACCTTTGATGAGGGTATCTAGTGTTTAAAAGGCAGAAATTCCCCCTGATTCAAAGGAACACTACTGATGATGCGTCCCAGATTTACATTCTTCCAAAATCTGAGCCACTCTCACATGGTAATCCTCATGTTGGCAACCATCTTTTGGCACAAAGGATGTAACGTGTTTAATGATGCCAAGAAATACAAAATAAAGGTATTAAACTATTGTAAAATACTGAACAAAGTGTGTGATCAGAGTTGAAAATGTGAGTTAATTATTACTAGATTGCAGATATAAAACTTTAAAGAGATAAACACATGATACCAATGTGAAATGTTGCATTTCCAAACTCTGTATTATTATTATTATTATTATTACCCATAGCTTTGTGTTTACATTGTTTACAACTCAGTCATTATTACACATCAAACATTTTGATTAATAAAAGGGAGTCATTTGTTAACATCAGTTCACTCTGCTACAGTTAGTTTGTGCACAAATCAACTTAAATAAAGTTTTTTTTGTTATTTTTCAGCCGTAATTAGCTGGACAGCTAAATGCTAACAGCTAATACAACATAGATGATTCAGACACAATAAACAAACATTTGGAGAAATTATTTTAGTGAGATTTGTAACTAAATGGTAAGATATGGTGGATTTGAACTAGCAATAATGGGTATAATGTTTGTCAGCGGGTTTAGGAGCAGTTAAAGCAGGTTTAACAGCAGTTAACATGCTAGCCTGTTAGCCCCGGTGTGAGTAAATCATACCCGGTGTTACTTCATTCCTCCGGTATCAGCTCCGGACCGGTTCACCCCCAGCTTCAAAACGTTAGAACCCCGCTGGGTGTCATGGTATAGCGGGACGTAGTGCAGTTTGACCGGCTTAGGTTCTCTTGGTCGGCTATCAGCGTCGGTCCGTCGGCTGTCGGAGGTCACGGGTTCCGGTGTCGTGCGAAAATCTGCGACCGTGGAATTCTGTGACCATTTTACCATGTCACTGTGTTTTCCCCTTTGTTGTAGCGCAGATAAATACATGTAGACTGTAATTGTTCGTCAGAGACTCAAAGCATGTGTGTATTACAATTATAAATTTGAGTGGGCCAAAATGACTTCAAAAAGATACAACAAAATTACCACAAAAATACACAAAATAATTTCAAAATACACAATATGACTTCAAAAACACAAAATCACCAAATAAAAACTAAAAAAACAAACAAACAAAAAACTAATTACTCCAATAACTCAAAAAAACAACAACAAAAATACGCAAAATGACTCCAAAATACACTATTTGACTTCAAAAACACACAAAATGACAAAATGAAAACAAAAAATGATTAAGAACAAAACAAAACAATGACTTCAATAACACAAAAAACAACAATAACAATACACAAAATTCATAAAGAAAAACATACATCACAACAAACGAAACAAAATAACTCCAGAATGCTGAAAACTAAGACTATGATCACTCAAAAAAAAAAAAACAAAAAAAAAACAGTGACTCACTCCAATAACAAAAAAGACCCCACAAAATTACTCCAAAAATACACAATATGGCTTCAAAAACACAAAATTACAAAATTAAAAATAAAAGTACAAAAAAAACAATGACTCCAATAACACAAAAAACAACAATGCAAATACACAAAATGCCTAAATAAAAAATTGTATTACAAAAAAGCAAAACAAAATGACTTTAAACAAAATTAAAACTAAAATGTCTCCAATAACACAAAAAACTATAAAAATACACAAAATAACAACAAAAACATAAAAACACTTCGTTGTTTTCTGTGTTAATGCTCAGATTGGTCATTATAAAGTAGTAAATGCGGACACAAGTGTTGATCATGTGATCAGAAAATCACAGACTATCGCCTAAACTAGAGCATCTCCAAAACTGCACACTTAAAAAAACAAAGGTCAACAAATTAAAACCAACAAACTTTATTACTGCAATGTTCTTTTCAGCACAATACATCAATAATTTAACATCAGAATATATGTGTCATGTATGTATATATGGCTCTGGTTTCAATGTACATAGTGAACAAAATACCCTGTTTACACAAACACAAGATGCAAAGTGCACAAAAGAAGTCGGTTGGAGTAAACGGCGTCACAGGACAGAGCTGCTGCTGCTGTGGTTAAAGCTTACATTCAGGACCTGCTGAGGCAGTGCTAACCATGTCCTCTCAACTCACTCACACACACACACACACCCGCACGCGCGCACACACACACCCACACACGCATATACAAACTAAACTCATATTTGGCACCATAATTTCAGCATAGAACATAAAATATGATTTGCACATTTGTTTGTAAATGGAGGTAATATCTGATTTTGGCACGTTACCATAACACACAGGTTCACTTAGTCCTACGTCTCACATGCTCAAACATCTATTAAAGGTTTATAGGATCAGATTTACTGTATATCACACACTCACACACAGAGAAAAGGTCCTTCTACAGATTCCCTTTTTCAGGGACCAAAGTAGCTCAATGAGTGAATGGGAAATGTAAACACGTTGTGACAATGGATGTGATTGTGTGAACCTGTGGGGGTCACTGTGCAAAGGGCTCGTCCTGGCCTGTTTAAACCATCGAAAAACTCATACGTAGATATATATTATCATAAGGTATTAAGAATACTATGCTTTATTATAACAATTCCTGTATATTAACATTTGTATCTAGATTATTTAAATGATATGATATTAAAGGTACATATTTATAATTATCTATGAGTTTAGGCGACCACGGGGGAGGGGGTGCGCAGCGCCGGCTATGACATAATAATAACGACTCTGCATATTTTCATCTAAACTAATAGAAAGGAATGCTTTTTGCACACCAGCGTTAAGGAGTAGACCAGCGTGAAGCTCCATGGAAAGAGTGGATTGAAGCCTCCCATGCACAGAGAGGGTTCAATACAGGGAGAGGCTGGTTTCCAAACAGGCCAGAAGAGTCAGCCCCACCTCCCACCTAACAACACGGTAACCAGAATGACCATAGCCTGATGACGGAGAACCAACATCGCTTTATAACCAACATCCAGCTTCAAACCAACTTTGTACCACTCGTAGCACCAGCGTCGACCCAACTTTGCCTCCAACAATAATCCATAACCACATCAAACTTTAATATCAGCTTCAACCCAACTTTGTACAACAACTTTGGGAACACTTTATTTAAGGTTTTATACATAAATGCTGACATTACGCTGCCAATATTATGACATGACACCTGTCATTAGCATGAATACGGTGTCACGAAGGCTGTCATTAAGTGTCGTTTGTTACCCTAACCACTAACCCGAACCCTATCTAACCTACTTAACCCTAACCCTAAACGCACCTAATCCTACCTAACCTTAACCCAAACCCTACTTAACCCTAACCCTAAACCTACCTAAATCTAACCCTACCTAACTTTAACCCGAACCCTACTTAACCCAAACCCTACCTAACTTTAACCCAAACCATAAACTTACCTAACCCTACCTAACCTTAACCCAAACCCTACTTAACCCTAACCCTAAACCTACCTAAATCTAACCCTACCTAACTTTAACCCGAACCCTACTTAACCCTAACCCTAAACCTACCTAACCCTACCTAACCCTAACCCCGAACCCTAAACCTATCTAATCCTACCTAACCCTTAAAATGCCAACATAGCTCCAAAGGTGACATAATTTAGGGAACAACACTTACTGACAGCCGTCATGACACCTTATTAATGCTAATGACAGCGTAATGTCAGCCTTATGTAAAAAAATCAAGCAAAGTGTTAACAACAACTTCCCATTTTCCAAACAGCTTTGCCATTAATATCCCCCAGTTAGAGACAAGTTGCCTCTTTTGGTTGGAAACCAGTAAGAACAAGTAAAAAGTAACACTTCTGTGGGCTGCACCTAAACACGACCAGCAATAAATACGGTTAGAAAACCTACGACAACAAACCAGCCTCCAACAACTCTACCTCCGCACACCTAACTCATGGATATCTGCACTGACATTTATATATATATGTATATATCTATAATAGAGTCACGTTAGTAGTATTCTATCTCGTAGCAGCAGAAACACGTTGAGTAATGTAATGGACAGTAAAAGAAGGATGGGATCGTTCCTTGGTTTGGTGAAGATCTGCGCTAACCTCAGATGTGTCGAGATGTGAGCTGGGTGAGCATTCTCGGGCTTGACGTGCAAGCTGCCCTGACTCCTTGATAACTTCACTGTATCTTCCACAGATGTACCAAACCACCAATCAGAACCAGCGATACTCCCCCCTCCCCTCCCTCCCTTGTTAATACGAACAAATACACCCATTTCACACAGAGATAATAGCCTATTTCCAAAAAAGACATACAGGCAATGTCCACCATCACTGATGGCTGCAGTAAACGAGGAACCTGCCATGCATTTAGCTTGAGAAGAAGTTTGTGTAGATGCCTGTAAATTTTATTCCAAACATAACTCCACGTTTGTCTATGCAAGTTCACTCCACACTGGAATCGAAAAGCTCACAAAATCCACAATCTGCAAGAAGAAGAAGAAGAATTAGAAGAAGAAGAAGCAAAAACTGCACCAAGCCAAGCTCTAATCTACTGCTAGCTTTGGCTTTAGCCAGCACTTTCCCATCCAAAACCCAAAGCCTGAAAAGAAGGAGGGACCATATCGCTCTGACTCCGTCTCTGCTTGACGCTACAACCGACCCGGCGCGGTTCTGCTCTGCTCTGCTGCGTCAACCCAAACATCTCCATGTCCAAAGAAACGGGGAATGTGCAGCATGTGGTGCCTGCGAGCTGAGCATGCTTCAATCTGTCTCTGCAAAAAGCTGCAGGACCCGACGGTACAACAGACCACCTTGATGGAACAGCCAGCCTCACACAGCTGGCTGTTCCGGTGTCCGCCCCCCCTCCACCCCCCACACACATACGGTAACTCAATGACCTCTAAAGGCCTGTGAGGTCCACGATGGCTTTGATGAAGATGGTGTCGTCGCGGATGTAGGAGTTCTTGGTGTCAAGCTTGGAGAGCGGGCAGAAGAGCGGACAGCCGCTGGCGATGTTCATCTCGCTCACGGGCCTCTGGAAGGACGAGGACGTGACGTCGGGACGGAAGGCGTCAATGATGTGCTCGCGGTTACTCTGGTCGAGCAGCATCAGGGTCACCTGTGGGTGGGAGAGCACACCATCAGGTCATTGATCGTCATTGCTCATCAAACGTAGTAGTAGCGGCTGAATATCTCCATCGTAGAGAATGTCATCAGTCAGGGTTTGGTTTTAGTTCCCGTGGTTAAAGCTGCTCATAGATCAATAAATCAAAGATCATTTGATGGAAAAAAGATGTAAAAGGTTGAAGTAAAAACACTTCTATGCATTCATCTACAGCAGGGGTTCTCAACCTTGGTGTAAGGACGCCCTTTGATGCCTTAAAGAAATAATAATTTGAGGCCTTTAACCTTTTTTGCAAATACACCAAACTTGCCATATTTTAACCTATTTTCATCACCTTTTCTTGCCATATTTTTACTCCTTTTAATGCATTTTTGGTACATTACTCCCATTTCTGCTACTTCTCCATCCAATTTAAATGCCTTTTTTGCTCTTTTTTTCCACTTTCAAGATATTTTGGCACTTATAAACACTTTCCACAAATTTTCCACCTAATGTTACATATGTTGACCCATTATTGTCACTTTTAACCTCTTTTCACCATATTTCATGCTTATTTTTTTGCCAATTGAACCACATTCACCATTTGTCATGCCCATTATTTGCCAGTTTAAACTAATTGTTCCAATATTGACTCTTTGAGCCATTTTGATCATTTTTTCTGTCTGTTTTTGTTTTGTCTACTCTATTTTGCAACTTTTAACTAATTTTTGTTGTTATTAAAATTCCATTTCACCACCTTTTCCACCATTTTTGGTCACTTTTAATCCATTTTATTTCTGACTAAAACAAGGATTTCCATCTTTAAGATGACTATAATAATAGTAAACGTTCCTGGATAACAGTTGATATTATTCAGATGAATAAATAAATGTGGCTATCATGGTCCTGTCTACACATGACTGTTCCTCCACATTGGGGGTCCCTGCTTTCTGGAACCTTTATTTTGGGGGTCACGGGCTGAATACAATAAGTATCCCAATCTTCGGAGTAAGAATGGATGGCGACCCCCATTGAACTGTTGCCCTGAAAGCATTCCAGGCTGATCAGAACCCGAGCGGTCCCTCATAAGAAGGTCTTACCTTCTGATTGAAGGGCCATTTAAGCAGAGCGTCACTCAGTCCCCTCATCACCACAAAGAACAAGGACAAGTGGCTGCCACGCCCCGTCCCGTCCCCGTTCAGATAGATGCGCAGACACATCTTGTAGCCGTACTTGCTCGTGTAGAAGGCTGGAAGACAGAGATTTTTGACATATCAACAACACTACACCGCCCTACATCCCAGCCAGTGTTATGGTTTAAATGGTGCCCATTGTAACTTGCGACCGACTTGTTACTTGTTCTGTGAAAATCGTAAATTTAGTTGAACGACAAATACTCCAGTTTGACATATAGTCAGTTTCATTTTACATGCTACTACTAGTAGTGACGTGTTTGTGTGTTTCTGTAAGTGTGGAGGGGGAGGATACCCGGTGAGAACATGGCTGGAGCGCGGCCTGCGATGGCGTCCTGACGCTTCTTTGCAAAGTCTGAGATTCTCCAGACGAAGACGCCGTCGAAGGTGGTGGCGGACATTTCCCTGAGCCGACCCTCCATCTCAGCCACGGTCAGGTCCTTCAGACCCACCGTCCTCTCCAGCTGACGCACCTGCAGCGCCACGGCACAACAACACATTAGTTAACCACAAACTGACTAAAATACTAGTTACATCTGGTTAGTAATTAACTAGTTAACTTAACTACAAGTTACCTTTGCTTAGTAATTGACTAGGTAAATTAACTACTACCACCAATGTTAGTAATTATTTAGTTGAATTAACAACTAGTAATCCCTCCTCCCTCTCTCCATGGAGCTCTTTGATTGGCTATGAGGAGGATTGGTACCTACTAACCCACCTTGTTGCTCAGAGCCTCTATCTTGTCCTGGTCTAGTTTATGTTGACGGTTGCTGGCCTCCATGGTGGTGGCGAATCGTTCCACCTCTCGGTTCAGAACACACACCACATTCTCAAAGGTTCCAGCTTTCACCTCCAGCTCGGTGCAGCGACGGCCCAGCTCGGCCACTTTGGTCTTCTCGCTGTGGAGCTGCAGCTCCAGGGCCGCCCCCACTGAGCTGGGCAGGGGCGTGAAAGAGGTGGACACGGACAGGGTGGGGGCCAGCGTTGGGGGTGGCGGGAGGGGCGCTGGGGCGAGGGGGCCGGAGCTGGAGGATGAGGAGGAGGCGGTGGCGGCGGAGGCTCCCTGCACGGGAGGCCCAGAGCTGGAGGTGCTGAGCTGGGAGACTCTGGCCTCGAGCTCCCGGAGGGACTGCTGGAGCTCCAGCAGCTTGTGTCCGGCCACTTCTAGGCCCTGAGGCTGGAGGCCCTCCATGCTCACCTTCATGCCCATGATGTAGTGCAGCAGCAGATTGAGGTGCTCGTAGGCAAAGGCACGCTCATGGTCATGAATCTTCTCCTTCTCCACCTTCACAAAGAGAAAAAAAGCAACACAATATCAGTATTTATATTAACAGAGTCTGATTTTGACAAATGAGTCATCAAAACAATCCTGAGATTTATGCTATCACTTTTATAATTAGTAACTTTTAAACTTTTTCAGTTGTTACATTTTTTGTGAAACTGCATTGATTTTTCAGCTCCAATCCCATTTTTAGTGGAAAAACTGGTTAAGCTAGTGGAGATGCTCCACTTTTCTTTACCTCCAAAGAAATTACAAATCATTCAACTTTTAACATGTTCAGCTAATACTTTCACCTCGTTTCAACCTTACTGCTAATGTTAAACTATTGCTAGGTTAATGCTTAGCTAATGCTAGGTTAATGTTTATTAAGCATTAATGCTAATTAGCATAGCATAGGTTAGTGCTAATGCTAGGATAATGCTATTGATAAGCGAATGCTAAAGCTAGGTTAAGTCTAATGCTGGACTATTGCTAAGGGTAAGCTAATGCTATTGTTAGGTTAATTATAGGTTAGCATTAGAATGGCACTAACCTGCTAATGCTAAGCTAATGCTAATGTTAATGCCAGCTAATGCTAATGCTTAATTAATGCTAAGCTAATGCAGCGCAACACAGGCCAGCACCTGCTTCCTCACTTGCATTTTCTTCAGAAAATGCAATTATTGTAGTTTTCATTGTCCCTGTGCAGGACATACAATCATAGTTTGGGTTCCACTCTGATGTGTTAACTTATTGGTGCTCCATGCAGTGTTGAACACATCCTGGTCTTTTATACATGTCTGTGTATGTATTATATACAGTACATCCTGGTCCTTCATACATGTCTAACTGTATGTAAACAACGTAGATGGGTCAGGGACTTACAGACATGTCACAGCCAACAACGTGAAATCGACACGGAGTCCTGAACTTCCCGCAGAATTTAATGTGATCCACGTACTGTAGACAGAAACAATCACATAAATAGCCATAGATATAGATAGATAGATAGATAGATAGATAGATAGATAGATAGATAGATAGATAGATAGATAGATAGATAGATAGATAGATAGATAGATAGATAGATAGACAGTGATGTATAGAGATAGCGACACAGACTGGCACCTCTCCGTCATACCTTTTCTCTAGGAATCTTCTTCTTAGCACAGCCTTCACAGATCATCGGGTACTTTGGACAGATCTCATCGTGTGCCTGTAGAACAGAGGCGGAGCTGGGTTTTCTCGCACTGTCTCTTTAAAGCTGCTGCTGTGGCTGTAGATAAATAATTACTGTACTCACCTTGATGTTTTTGAAGTGAAATGGCTCCTTGCAGTACTTGCAGTTGAGCGTCCTCTCCGGGCATTCACGCTCATTGTGGCGCTCCTGCTCATTGAAGCGGATTCGCTCCTTACAGGACGGACATGGGACAATCATGAACTCACACTTCCCCTCGTGGTTGACCTGTGGAGAGGTGGAGGTGGATGTGGAGCTGGGTTAGGGTTCAGACTCCTCACATGGATCATCTCTAATGCATGAAGCAGTAGCAGAGACCGGATGGTTGTTGCACTCTTTACTCTCCTGGGAGTTCCTCCTCTTTAGAAACATACGCCCTCAATCACGCTTCCACTCACTATTTTTATTTTTATTTCTTACCATAACTCTTCACATTTTACTGAAATCTTTCATGCTTTCAGCTGATCAGGTCCATATAAGGACTGGATCCGGTTTGGTCGTCTGTGTCTATATTTAGCGTCTTTCCACTGATAAATCTGGGACCTTCCCTGTTGGTAGTGAGACTTCTCATTGAGAAACGTCCCACCACTTTCCTCCCCTGAATCAACTTCTATCACTGCAGGGGCCACAAAAATGTGATGGATGTGATGGAAGAGCTACATTTTCAACATTCATGTCAGCATTTAGAATAATGACCAATCTGAGCATTAATACAGGAAAGAGCAAAGAGTTTTTATAGTAATTTTCTGTCATTCTGTGTATGTTAGTTGTTGTCTTGCTTGTTATGATTACATTTTGTGCATTTCTGTAGTCCTTTTGTGTATTTCTCCTGTAAAATGAATGTTTTTTGGAGTCATATTGTGCATTTTGTTGTCATTTTGCATTTTTTGGAGTATTTTTTGTGAACTTTTGATGTTGTTTTGCTCCCTTGTTTGTTAGTACTGTGGGCTTGTAGAGTCATATTTATGTTTTTCTTGTCATTTTCTGTAATTTTGTATAGTTTCTTTAATCATTTTGTATATTACTGTTGTTGTTTTGTTCATTTTTGTAGTAGTTTTCTGAATATTCTCTGTGTTTTTCTTGTGTTTTACTGTATTTTCCTGCAATGTTGTAATTATTTGTATTTTTAATTAATTATTGCCTTTGTTTTGAGTATTTTTCTGTCATTTTGTATGTTGTACCAGCCTGTCATTGCCCGATCCCGTTAGATCTCGGAAGCTATGCAGGTCTGGGCGTGGTTAATAGTTGGATGGGAGACCACTGAGAATTCAAGGTGCGACAGTGGGGGACAGTCACCTCAGTGGTATCTGTCATTGTGTCCTTGGGCAAGGCACTTTACCTGTATTGCCTCGCTTCTGTCAGTCTGCCCCATGGCAGCTGTGGCTACAACAGTAGTTTACCACCACTAAGTGTGAAGTGAAAAAATAATCCCTTAATTCTGTAAAGCGACTTTGAGTGTCTATGATAAAGCGCAATATAAAATTGATGCATTATTATTATTATTATTACTTTGGGGACCGCATGTGGCCACCAGTTGCCCATGTCTGCCCAAAAAAAAGGTCCCAGAGACCCCCCACTGTAGCTGAAGGTTGTTGAACACAGACAAGAACAGTCATAAGGGGAGAGCTATTTGGAGCCCATCCATAAAGTCAGCAAAATGATGGTCCACTGTTCTATTCATCTGAATAATATCCACTGTTATCCAGTCAGTTTATTATTATTATAGTCATCTTAAAGATGTAAAGCCTTGTTTTAATCAGAAATAAAATGGGTTAAAAGTGACCAAATATGGTGGAAAAGGTGGTGAAATTGGAAACCACAAAAATTAGTTAAAAATTGCAAATTAAAGTAGTTAAAAACAAACACAAAAAGACTTCAATATTGGCTTAAAAGTGGTGAAAATTTGGGTTATTGTAATTTAAAAAGTAGGAAAAATGTATTTAAACTAGCAAATAATGGGCGTGACAAATCATGAATGTGGTTAAATTGTCAAAAATAAACATGAAATATAGTGAGAAGAGGTTAAAAGTGTCAATGATGTCTCAATGTATGTGCCATGTGCAGAAAAGGCATTGCAATTTGATGGAAAATTGGCAGAAATGGGAGTAATGTTTCAAAAATTTAAATTCAATGATGGCTTGTTCAAAGCGAGGCAGCAATATTTTTCTGAAATTATTGCTAACAATGACAACAACTCTTGCACATTGTTATCTGTAATTGAAAACCTCACACCCCCCCCCCCCCCCAGATCAGATAGCCCCTGAATTACTGTCAACTGGAAAATGCAATGATTTAGCTGTAAAGTTCAATAAAAAAAATACAATCAATAAGGTCAAACATCAGAACAAACCAGCAAAATAACAAAAAGCTTGAACAGCTTCAACCACTGAGGGATGAGTCAACTACAATGTAGGAGTTTATTACAGTGAACCCAAAAACAAGAGAGGAAACTGTTCAACAGCTGAATCCATCAACGTGTTGCCTTGACACAATACCTCAAACTTCTTTAAAACTGTTGTAAAGTCAATTGTCACTGATTTGTGTCAGATAATTAACTGCTCATTCCAATCAGGCACCGTACCAAAATCCCTGAAAGTAGCTGCTGTGAAACCTCTGTTAAAAAAGAGAACACTGGATGCCTCTATACTGGCTAACTATAGACCAATCAGAACCTTCCATTCATGGCCAAGATCAATGAGAAGGTGGTCTTCAACCAACTGAGTCAATTCTTAACATTCAACAAAATATTTGATAAATTTCAGTCAGTGATTTGTCATTAGTGAAAAAAAATGTCTCCTTCATAAGAGTGAGTAGAGAAACCTGGACACACCTCGTACTCCTTGATGCTGCCTTTCCATCCACAGCTCTCGTTGATGCACACTGCCAACAGGTTCTCCACTTCCCGTCGAACCGCGTTGTCGGGGAAGGCCTGAGACACCAGCAGAGGAGCAGAAAGATTCACTAAGTCTGAGACCTTTTATCTGTAACGTGTCCTTTCATTTCACAGGAAAGCCAAACTAAAGATGATTGGGTCCAAACAGAGGACAGAAAGACATTTATAACTGAACTAAGTAACTACAAAACCTCAAACCAAACACAAAAGACATAAAAGAATATCATTTTAAATAGAGTAATAAATGCATTAAATTCATCAGATTTTCAGTCTCACTGTTTGACTATAACTACATTAAAAAGTATAGGTTATTTACATTACCCCAGTAATATGAGTGAGATATCTCACTATCGGATTAATGCCCCCTGCGTCATATCCAAAAGTCGTTTCTCATTCCGCCAATCTGATTGACCGATAAAAGATGTATTCATCTGCCGCCGCTAGTCCCACCTACTATAAGTAGGGCGGGCGGAGACGACATCGGCACTCTGTAAGCTCTTCTTCTCGCTCTGTCAGCAAAAAGAGTTGTCTGTGAGACATCTCACTCATATTACTCAGAGAACTGGGTTATGTAAATAACCTATAGTTCTCTTTCATAACATTTGTTTCGATGTCTCACTATGGGATGTGGTAGCTTCCTTAATGCAGACAAGCTAATCGCATGGAACACACCAGCCTGCAGGGCAAGCCCTGCACCAATCAGGACAGGAGAATCGCTCGTGCCACACACGGTGAAGAGCGAGGACCAACTCCCCGCCGCACAAATATCCTGAACAGACAATTTCCTGAACAAGGTCTGGCAAAACCCAGAGTCGAATGAGCAAGCAAGCCTACAGGCGGCTGCAAACCCTGACTCAAATAAGCCAAAGAAATCGCTTCCACCACCCAGTGTGACAGGCGTTGCTTAGTAACAAGCTTTCCCCTATGGGGCAGGGCCCAGGAGACGAAGAGTTGATCATTCCTCCTGAAGTCTCTTGTCAAATCCATATACGCGTGCACAGCGCACATATGGATTTGACAGATGAGGCCTCTGCTCACCCTGTGAGGCAAAGAAAGCCGCAACATCAATAGGAGAAAACGAGCCCAGCACCTTTGGCACAAATGCCAGGTTGAACTTCAGCACCATCCTAGCGTCGCCAGGGAAGCCAGCAGCAACACTGCTTTTAGGGACACAAACTTCAAGTTTGCGGATCCCTACGGCTCAAAAAGTCCCTCCAGGACCACAGCCAAATCCCACGGCGGCACCAGCGGCCTGGACACAGGGAAGAGCATGTGTGCCCCTTTCATAACGCGAACAATCAGCGGATGCTGGCTCGCCGTTTCATTACCAAAGCTCACATGACAAGCGGCAATAGCCGTCAGATAGAATTTCACTGGAGAGAAAGCAAGATCACAAGATCATCCCCACACTAAACACCAAAAAGGGATGTGTCCCGACTGGTGACACCACTCCTCAAACACTCTCCACTTGCAGCCATATAGAGACCTAGTGGAGGATGCTCTAGAGCTCTGAATCGTGAAGATCACACTTTGTGAAAGCTCCATGGCTGACAGATTGCGCCATTCGGGGCAGACCCATAGCGCCAGGCGCTCTGGGTGAGGATGAAACACCGTGCCCCCTGCCTGCGACAGCAGGTCCCTCTGCAGCGGGAGAGGACGGGGGAGTACGCAGCAGCCAGTAAATCTCAGCCAGCCAGTGCAATAGCAGGCCAGTGTGGAGCCACCAGGAGCAGACTGTGCCCCTGCTCCCTCACCCTGGCAAGGGTGGGGGTACCAGGGCCAGCGGGAAAATCGCGTAAAGTAGCTCATGGGAGAAAAACAGTGCGCACTTGTGGATATCTGTTCCACTACCTCCGGTTGAAGTCTCCACTCCCCATAACACGGCATACCCCTGGACAACAGGCCCGTGCATGAAATCAAGATCATTGGGATGTGCGTTGCTCTGAGAAACAGGAGACGGCCGCAACTCCATAGGATCAATCTGCGCGCCAACAGGTGCAGCTGACAGGAATGCAAACCGCCCTGGCGATTGACATACGCCACCGTGGTCGTATTGTCTGTCCCCACCTGGACGTGATGCGCCGTGAGGAACGGAAGAAAGTGCCGAAGTGCGACGAACACCATTGAGAGGTCCAAGAAATTGATGTGGGAGTGCTGTAGACTCGCACCCCAGCGTCCTCTCACCGACCGCCCCTCGCACACCGCGCCCCAGCCCGTTAAGCTGGCGTCCGTGGTGACCACCTCCCTGGTCATGGAGGGGACAGCGGGCGTCTCCGCCACGCTACTTATTGTGAACTGTTCTGTTCTGGTTTTTTATTTGCTGTGCCATCGGCCTTTGGCCTGGGTGCGTCAGCGGGGCATTTGTAATATAAATTGTGAATGTGGGTGTGTGTTTGTGGCTACTGTTTTCACATCTTGGGGGGCAACCACCAAAATATCTGCAGAAAACAGTCCCTCACTCCTGGCAGCCATCGGGATGGGTCGTGGTGGCGAGGAGGCGGGGGTGCGGGGGACCCCGGGAGCACACAATGGAACAGAACAGGCGGGGCTGGCGAACGGGGAACGTCCAGCCGCATCACCAGAGGAGAGAGAGGGACCCCGTCAGGTTGCCATCTGCTTTTTATTGGCCTAGGTGGGGTGCGCGGGCAGAGCCGGTGTAGCCGCAGCCGGGGCCGTGGGCTTTCTGGGCCAGCCGTAGGAACTGTGTCTTGACGGTTAAACCCTTAAACTGATCACCCTGAGGAGCGACAACAATGACCTGGGGGAGCAGGTGTGTGGACAGCAGCGGCTGCACTGCAGGGATGCAGAGTAGGCCCAGGCCCTCCATGTTCTCGCAGTCCAAGGACGAGGCACCTGGGCCAGCGTCCCTGTCGGTGAATGGCCGGTCCTTCCAGGAGCACGCCACTTCTTCCAACAGCTAGGAGAAGACAGAAAACATCTGCTTCGTCATACCCCTGGCTGCGGGGAGCCGCTTCCTCTTTTACCGGGATGCATACATCTACGATGTCAGAGCCGGGAATAGGAGAGGCTGGGATTCTTTCTCCCTCCGTGGAGGTGGCAGTGGCTGCAGGCTTTTCTACCCGAGCCGGGTTCACAAAAATTCTGACAAAGAGTCATCCTCTTCGTCCTCTGAGATGAGGAACTCATCAAGTGACGTCATCATCGTCCCCACAGTCCAAGTCCTCTCCGGGGGGTAGGAACAAAGGCGATGTCAGACTGGGCCCAGCGGGGGTACTCGTCTCCATGCTCTCAGCGGCGGCAGGCTTGGCGTTGACCAGGAGAAGGATGGAGGCCTCCTCCGATAGGCTCACCTGGCGTGCCAGCTGTCTGCGGAGGCTCTTAATAGTGAAGCCGACGCAGTGTTGGCAGGGTCCGGGAGCGTCCAGGGCCTACTGGGTGTGTTCCAGCCCGAGGCACCTGGAGCAGACCTGGTGCGTGTCCCGCTCAGAAACCAACTACCCGCACCTGCAGTCGAGCTTCCGAGCTTCTAGCCTCTCCAGTGCATGAGGCTTTCTCCATCCTTCTCCTTCTGTGCCCGGGTGCAGCAGACGGGGAAGCTAGCTAGCACTGCCGCATGGGAACAAGCCGCATGGGAACAAGCCGCTAAGCTAGCGGAGGGCAACAGCCAACACCTGGTGACGGCGTGGGGTGACGAGGGTGGTGTCGACGCCGAGCCGACAACAGAGGTGTTGGGATCGGTGTCTTCCTCGACAGCCGTGGGGTAAGTCGAGCAGTGGTGAGCAAAGCCGGAGACCGGGGTGTTAGCCTTTCCTTCGACATCCGTGGGGGGCTTTGGAGCAGTGTAAATCCCAAGCTTGGGGGCAAGAAAGGCACTACACACCTCAAAACTTCAGACGGAAAGGATACACAATAGCGCCCAGCGGCAGAATCCAAATAGGGTCCACCTGTGGACGGTTGAGCTGCTGCGATGAAAGCTTTCAATTCAATTCAACTTTATTTATATAGCGCAAATCACAACAAAGTCATCTCAAAGAGCTTAACAAAAAACATAGAGTCCATAGTAAGAAAAAAAGAACCCGACAAGATCCACATGAACAAGCATTTAGTGACAGTGGGAATAAAAACTCCCTCTTTTTTATAGGAAGAAATCGGAACCAGGTCCAGGGGTGGCAGCCATCCGCTTCGACTGGTCGGGTTAGTGAACAGAAGGGCAAACAGAATAGAAGGATAGTCCATCCGAGTGTCCCAGACTAGTTGAGCCCTGAACCAATGATCAGTCCATCCAGGTGTCCCAGATTAGTTGAGCCGCGAGCCATCGATCAGGAACCGCCAGCTTTCAGAGCGAGAAGAAGTGAAAGAATGCCCATGTATTCTTCGCCCGCCCTACTTGTGGGACTAGCGGCGGCAGATGAATACATCTTTCATCGGTCAATCAGATTGGCGGAATGAGAAAGGACTTCTGGTAATGTCGCAGGGGGCATAAATCCCATAGTGACACATTGAAACAAATGTTATGAAAGAGAACATTTAACTCACACATCCTTGTTTCAAAACCGACGTCGTCTCCTCAAAAATGTCCTCTTTGATGCAGGCGCTGCACTTCTGTGGTCCATTACTGCACACACACACACACACAAGGAGAATATCACGTGAGTTTTTAATGCTAATGTGGCATGAGGAGTTAATGCTAATGTCAAGTGAGGTGGTAATGCTAATGTCACATGAGGTGCTGCCCCAGGGCAGCTGTGGCTACTTTGTAGTTTACCACCACGGTTATGAGTGATGTGAGTGACTGGTGTGACTGAATAATGGTTTTATATTATATATTATTATTAATATAATGCTAATATCACATGAGGTGTTAATGCTAAGATCACATGAGATGTTAATGCTAAAATCACACGAGGTATTAATGCTATTGTCACATTAGTTATTAATGCTCATGTTATGTGAAGTGTTAATGCTAATGTTATGTGAGCTGTTCATGCTAATGTCACGGTAGGTTTTAATACTAATGTTACCTGAGGTTTTAATGCTAATGTCACATCAGCTGTTAATGCTAATATAATGTGAGGTGTTAATGCTAATATCATGTGAGGTGTTATTGCTAATATCACGTGAGGTATTAATGCTAATATTACATGAGGTGTTAATGCTAATATCACATGAGCTATTGATGCTAATGTCACATGATGTGTTCATGCTAATGTCATGTGAGGTGTTAATGCTAATATCACAATAGCTATTGATGCTAATATGAAGTGAGGTGTTTATGCTAATGTCACATGAGCTGTTAATGCTAATATCACGTGAGATATTAAGCTAATGTCACATGAGGTGTTAATGCTCATATCACATGAGATGTTAATGCTAATGTCACGTGAGCTGTTAGTGGTAAAATCACATAAGATGTTGATGCTAATGGCACGTGAGGTGTTAATGCTAATATCCCATGAGGTGTTAATGCTGATGTGACATGAGGTGTTATTGCTAATGTCACATGAGCTGTTAATGCTAACGTGTCTGCTAACCTCACTGTGCTGTTAAAGCAGTAGGAGCAGAAGCGATGTCCGCACTGAGCCTGGAAGGGCCGTCGCAGTATGTTGTGGCAACAGTTGCAAAGGTGTTTGTCCTCCAGCTTGTTGCCCAGGATTTTCTTTGGGAATCCTGGCTTGTTGCTTTCCATGGACGAGGGAGGGGACGGTTCCTGTGTGGCCATGCTGTCCGGTCAGACGTCGCACCTTCAAAAAAATATATATATACTTTTTTGTGTTTGTTTTCCTGAACAATGTTGTTTTCTTAATACAATGCTTTAAACGCACAAAATGACAAAATTACACAAAAACATCAAAAATATAAAAAATGACTCCAAAACACACATGAAATTACAGAAAAATACACATAAGGATGACAAAAATAAACAAAGAGAATACAAAAACAAACAAAATGACTCCAAAACTCCCTAAAAAAACAAAGAAAATAGAAAACAATTAACAACATTACACATAAAAAGTACAAAATGCATAAAGAGGACAGACAGACATATAATCTGACATTCCATTTCAGACATGGGCAACTGGCGGCCCGGGGGCCACATGTCGGTCTAATTTGTGCAACCTCCAAAATAAACGTACAAAATTAAATAAAAATACACAAAAAACATCAAAAATATACAAAGTTACTCCAAAACACACATGAAATGACATAAAAATACAAAAAAAAACATAAAAAATATACAAAGTTACTCCAAAACACACAAGAAATTACAGAAAAATACACGAAAGGATGACAAAAATAAACTAAATTATAACAATACTCAAAATGAGAGAAAAATATACCCAATTACAACATAATACACAAAAATGAAAAGAAATATACAAAATGACAATTAAAATAACAACAAACATCAACAATACAACAAAAAATACACAAAAAGAACAAAAAAAAAAAAACCCAACAAAATAGATATAAACATAAACTGAGGAAACTGTGTTGCCAGATTTAAAAAACCTGCATTAAAAAGCCCGTAAACTAGCAGACACATAAAGTAAATGGACAAAACGGCTCCAAAAAACAGAAAAAATAACAGAAAAATACACAAAAGGACCACAATAATAAAATGACTCCTTTCATACATTAAACAACAACAAGTATACAAAAATGACTTTGAAAACACAACACAATAAACAAAATTACACAAAAAAAACCCAACAAAATACACAAAACAACAAAAACACACAAACTATGTTAATGCTCCGATTGGTCATTATTCTAACGCTCACATGAATGTTGATCATGTGACCCTCAGATCAGATACAATCGCATTTTGTGGCCCCTGCTGCGATAACATGTTGACCATCTTGCCCTAAACCACCTCCTTCAGACACAATAAACCCAACCTGGCAACACATCTCTACAGTGCACAGCTATTAATGCTAATGTCACATTAGGTATTAGTCAAGTCAAGTCAGCTTTATTGCTGAATCCACTATATGTACAAGACACGTAGAGAATCGCAATTACTGTTCTTAATGGCGGCCCAGGGGCCACATGTGGGTAAACGCACAAAATGACATAAAAATACACAAAAACATCAAAAGTATACAAAATGACCACAAAACACACATGAAATTACAGAAAAATATACTAAAGGGATGACAAAATAAACAAAAATGACAAAATGACTCCAGAGACTAACAAAACAACTATAAAAATGCTCAAAATGAATGTTTTGTGCCTCCTTCGGACACAATAAACCCAACCTGGCAACACATCTCCACAGTGTTGGTGTTTCCTCCTGTTGTTCTCACAGCTTTTAAATAACACGTGAGGAGCAGAAAGTGAAGACATTTGTGTGAGAAAATGAGGAAAGTTGCAATAAAGATCAGACTAAAGTAAAAGTAACGCAGTATTTGTCGTGCGTTCCTTCCATTGTGTTCCTCTCCATCCTCCATGGAGGCTGTTGCTAAGCTATCATCAGCCTCCTCCGGTCAGGAGTGGTACCCACGCCCCTTCAGAGCTGCTGGAGGAGAGGAGACACTGGGAACACTGGGACTCACCTGCTCTAAGCTGTCATCGTCGGATCACCTTTGGCGCGCGGTGCGTGTGTTGGGTGTGCGCGTGCGGCCGCCGGGCTTTAACCGCGGCCACATAACGTGAGCCGCGAGGCTCCGACGCGACGGCTGTTGTTGTCCAGCATCGCCATTGCGCTCTCAGACTGGGAGTGACGTCACACGGTGGGATGGCACGAGGGGTTGACGGGCAGAAGAGCGGCGCTGGGAGCGTGCTGATTGGTCAGGAGGAGATGGAGGGGGCGTGGCACTACACTCCCTATAAATACAACATACACACACACACACACACACACACACTATACTGAGGATGACTGTAAACTTTATATACACAACACTTATCTGTGTGCATTTACACTAAACAAATGTATATAAACACAATTAATACATATTTATATATATATACACACTACAAACATTTACACAAACAGCTGACAATTATATACAGTAAAATTAACACAATCAACAGTTATATACACACTATTTACACACTACAAACGTTTATACACAAACAGCCGACATTTACACACAAAACTGACAATTATACACAGTAATATAGTCATATACTATAGTATATATTTATATATATATATAACTATTATAAAGTTATTAACACTAAAATAGTTTCTATATATATATATAATATAATTGTTGATTAACACAATGAACAACTATATACATGCAACTTACTTACACTATATACTGTATACACACACAAATATACACACACACATCTAAGTTATAGACAGCTTCTGTATATTGTCATATATGTACAGTTGTGTGCGAAAGTCAGGGCACCCCTTTAAAAACAGCATATTTTATATATTTAAAAAGTTATATTCATATTTACTGTCTCTCTGGTATATGGGAAAAAAAGACAATATTGTCAGGAAACATTAATGCATAGTTACATTTTATTTTATAAATTGAACAAAATTACAAAAATGAAAAACATAATTTTGGCATGTGCAAAAGTCGGGGCACCCTACAGCATCAGTACCTTCAGTACTTAGTAACACCCCCTCTGGCAGATATCACAGCTTGTAAACGCTTCTTATAGCCAACAACAAGTCTCTGGATTCTATTATTTGGGATTTTTCCCCATTCTTCCTTGCAAAAGGCTTCCAGTTCTGCAATATTCCTAGGACGTCTTGCATGCACAGCTCTTTTAAGATCTACCCACAGATTTTCGATAATGTTTAAGTCGGGAGACTGTGAAGGCCATTCCAAAACCTTCAGCTTGGGTTTCTTGAAGTAGTCCATGGTGGATTTGGAGGTATGTTTAGGATCATTATCCTGTTGTAGAAGCCATCCTCTTTTCAGCTTTAGCTTTTTCACAGATGCTGTGATATTTGCCTCCAGAATTTGCTGGTATTTAATTGAATCCATTCTTCCCTCCACCCGAGCAATGTTTCCTGTCCCACTGGCTGCAACACAACCCCAAAGCATGATGGATCCACCCCCATATTTAACAGTTGGCAAGGTGTTCTTTTCATGAAATGCTGCTCCTTTTTTTCTCCAAACATACCTTTGCTTATTGTGGCCAAAGAGTTCTATTTTAACTTCATCAGTCCACAGCACTTGTTTCCAAAAGTCATCAGGCTTCTGTAGATGTTCTGTTGCATATTTTTGACGTCGTATTTTATGATGAGGTCGTAGATAAGGTTTTTTTCTACAGACTCTTCCATGAAGGTCTTGTTTGTGCAAGTATCGGCGCACAGTGGAAGGGTGCACCACCACTCCTGAGTCTGCTAAATCTTCCTGGAGGTCTTTTGAAGTCAAATGTGGGTTTTGGTTTACCTTTCTGACCAGACTACGAGCTGTTCTCTCCGAGAGTTTCCTTGGTCTTCCAGATCTCTTCTTGACCTCCACAGTTCCCCTCACCTGCCATCTCTTAATTATGCCTCGCACTGTGGAAACTGCAAGCTGAAAACGCTTTGCTATCTTCTTGTAGCCCTCCCCGGCATTGTGGGCATCAATTACTTTCATTTTTTCTGTCTTACACAGCTTCTTAGAGGAACTCATGGTTGCTGAGTGTTTGTATAAGGTTTGTGGAGTCGCCGTATTTAAGAAACCCTCAAATTGGCACCAGCTGGCACTCCCTAATGACAATTGTTGACACATGCTTCAGGACCAATGAGCTGGTAGAGGTCTGAGCTTGTAAAAAGAATCTGACACTTTGAAACTCTCAGGGTGCCCCGACTTTTGCACATGCCAAAATTATGTTTTTCATTTTTGTAATTTTGTTCAATTTATAAAATAAAATGTAACTATGCATTAATGTTTCCTGACAATATTGTCTTTTTTTCCCATATACCAGAGAGACAGTAAATATGAATATAACTTTTTAAATATATAAAATATGCTGTTTTTAAAGGGGTGCCCTGACTTTCGCACACAACTGTATATACAGTTTTATACATATATATCCATGGATGGACATAACTACAATATAGTTGTTAATTAACACATTCAACAGTTAAATTACAAGCAACTCTCACTCTATATACAGTACACTCTATATACAGTATACACACTACAAAAACTTACACACACACAGCTGACTTGTACACACAAAACTGACAATCATACACAATAAATTAACACAATCAACATTTATATACACACAATTCACTCACTATAGATACACAATACATTGATAAAAACACAAATAATACTTATATATACACAGTACACACACTGCAAAGATTCAGACAACTATGTATAGATACACAACAAAGCCTTTTTGATATATATATATATATATATATATATACAGTGTACTGTAATTTTATGTACATGTATCATGCACACCTGATATAATTGCAGATATCTAGTCTCTGGAGTGGAAATAAAATACAGAATTATTCTTCAGACTCGTTATAATATATATACAGTATATGTGCATAAGGTCAGACAGTAGATGTAAGTGTAAGTGCAGTGAAATGAAAAAACGACAGGAGACTTTTTAAAACCAAGTCTACTTTTATAAATCTCTTCTATCGCATCATTCAATAAAGTTATTTCTGTTAGAAAATTACAAGCTTTCAGTCACAAAATCTACAATCCAAACATAATCTAACATGTTTCTGACACAGCAGTGAAGCAGCAGACGAGTATTTACACACACTTTATCAGCATTTGTACGATCCTCACACACACACACACACACGCACACGCACACGCACACACAGGCCACGCAAACATCACATGACCTTCAGGGAAAAACGTTGAAAATGCTGAAACCTTTGGAGTCAGACGGACGTCACAATAAAAGTCCGGCTTTGGCGTGTGGAGTAAAAAGAGAATAAAGAATAAAAAGGTCAAAGTTCAGTCAGATGTCAGGTTTCCTCCAGCAGCTTCCTCAGGTTTCTCTGAATCTTTAACGTAAAATACAGATACAAAGGACATTATTATTAATATTATTATTAATAACATGATGATGATTATGATAATTAAGAACATGGTTGTTATTGTTCATATTATAAGTAATATTATTATTTATATGATTATTATTAATAATAACTATTATCATTATTATTAATAATAATAATATTAATAATAATAATAATAATAATATATTATCATTAGTGGTTTTTGTTTCTCTTATTACCTTGTACATTTTAGCATTTATTTATTTATATTGTTATTATTTTATTTTCTTATAAACCCTAATAATTTGATTTAAATTGACATTTTTGATTTGACTATTTTTAATGGTTTTCCACCTTTTCAGTATATTTTGTTAGTGTTTAACTTCATTTTATTTATTTATTTTTTTCCTGCTGAATTTATCTCTTTTTTGTGAATTTATTTTTTCTATCCATAAATATGTTTTTTTATTTATTAACTATTTTTATGGTTCTAGATATTAGTTTTAATTCAATTACATATTTAGTTAGTGTTAAAGTTTTTTTCCTTGCTCAATTCATCTCTGAATTAATTAATTTTTTTCCATCCAGAAATATTAATAATAATTATTTGTTAAGTTTTATTATTTACGTTCTATATCTTAATGTTTTGATTCAATAGCATTTGTTCGTGTTTAACTTGATTTGTCTTGATTTTATTAAAAAATAACTAAGCCCTAAACCAACTTTTTTTCTGCTGAATACATGTGTATTTGGGTATTAAATAGTGCTGTTGATTGATCCTAGTCCCACTCTTCACATTTTAGTAAAAGTATTTTAATTTTGCGTATTTAGCTGTAACATGTCCCGTATACTGGCCACTAAGGGTTGAACGCTGCTATTACAACTGAATTTTGCTGTTGGCTGAAACGGATTCTTTCAGATTCCCCTGCATCATCAACTTTCACTGTTGGACCCGCCCCTTTCAATAAAAACTGAGAGGAAGGTGGAGCGTTTCCTCCAATCACAGCCCTCAGTGAGCATTGATTGACAGTTAATGAGGAAGTCCTAATAAGAGGGTTCATCAAGCTATGTGTGTATTTACAGACACAACTATGCTATGAGTGTATTCCCGTCTGTCTCTGCGTCTTATCACTGTGCGTGAGGTGCTGGGAGATGTTTGCCCCTGAGTGGTGTCTGTAAGGCTGTGTGTGAGCTTCACTTTGTGTTTGTGTGTCTGTGGTTGTAGTGACACATCTCAGCTTATGAACTCGCCATGTGTCTACAGACATCATTGTGTATATTACCGTCTGTCTCTGCACACAGCGCTATGGGCTGATTGAGTGGGCGTGTCTTTTTTTGAATTTCCCTCCTCGTGGCAGGTCAGCAGAAGGCAGGGGTGTTGCTCCTACTGCCTCATTATTTATTTATTCATTAATTTTGCTGATGTTTATTTGTTTCAATAAAAAATGCAAATAAAAATTCTAAAAGTCGTGGTTTCTTCCAACAAACCAACCTTCTCCAGCTTGAACAGGTTGGTAGAGAGCTCCCCGTAGATCTCAGCGCTGGCGTCGCCCGCCACTCCTCGACCCCCGGCGGTTCTGCAGCCCGACAAAAACAGCTGTGAATGAGACGCTGTCAACAGCCAATGTTACGTCAGTGCAGCTTACCCTCGCCCCGTGTGCTTACCCTAACCCTTGACCCGTGTGCCTAACCAAGCCCCCAGTGTGCTTACCCTCGCCCCATGTGCTAACCCTAGCTCCATGTTATTACCCTCGCCCCGTGTGCTAACCATCACACTGTGTGCCTAACCAACCCCCGTGTGCTTACCCTCATCCCGTGTGCTTACCCTTACCTTCGCCCCGTGTGCTTACCCTCGCACCCCGTGTGTTTACCCTCACCCCCAGTGTGCTTTCCCTCGCCTTATGTGCTTACCCTTGCCCCGTGTCCCTAACCAACCCCCAGTGTGCTTACCCTCATCCCGTGTGCTTACCCTTACCGTTGCCCGTGTTCTTACCCTCGCCCCCCGTGTGCTTACCCTCATCCCGTGTGCTTACCCTTACCCTCGCGCCCTGTGTGCTTACCCTTACCCTCGCATCCCGTGTGCTTACCCTTACCCTCATCCCGTGTGCTTACCCTTACCCTCGCGCCCCGTGTGCTTGCCCTCACCTCGTGTGCTTACCCTCATCCCGTGTGCTTACCCTCGCATCCCGTGTGCTCCCCTTACCCTGGCCCTCTGTTCTTACCCTCGCCCCGTGTGCTCCCCCAACGACACCAAGGAGTTCAAACGCTGCTCCAGGGCCACAATCTTCAGGGCCATGTAACAGGAGGACAGGACTAACACACCCAGCCTGTTCCACACACACACGAACGCGCAAACGCACACAAACACACACAAACAAAACAACACAATGAGGAGAAGATCAGGTTCAATTAAATCCTCCTGAGGACTGAAATGGGGGCCGGATTTAGCCCGCAGGCCTCAGGTTTGATACACCTGCTGTAGTGTCTCACACACAAAGCTGTTTGTTCTTAGTTGCCAGATACAGCTACTGGTTTCACACAAGAACAAGGAAAAATTTCTCCAAAATGTAGCCTGAACACAATAAACCCAACCTGGCAACACAGCTCCATACCTGAGCTAACATCAGTTTCCTGCTTTTATAATATAAAAAAAACATTTATCTGAGATGTGTCACTCACAGGAACAGGTAGAGGAGGAGGACGGCGTGCAGCGACACGCAAGGAGAGGGCTTGGTAGTGCACGTGACTCCACACGGTGAGGCTGCTTTGTTCAGACCTGGCAACAAAAGCAACACAAAATATTGTTGTGAGTTTATATCAAAGATGCACAGTTGGTTTTGAACCTTTTTATTGTAACAATAAAATGTAACGATACCTGAACCTCATCATGTTGTCACGCTTCATGATCAACCTCTGACTATACACACATGTATCAACTGCAAATGTAACAAACTTAAAGAACTTAAAAAAACAGGATTAAACTGGAGAACAAAGCTCAGGCTGTTCAAACACTGCAGTCTTACTTTTGCCCTCATGGTGGCAGCATTTCAGCAGCTTCATCTTCTGCACTTTTTTCCTGTAAAATTATGACTGTTCTTCTATGATTAAGATTATAATCTAATAACACTATGACTTTATTCTCCTAAAATTATGATATTATTCTAAATTCTTACTCATAAATCTCAAAATTATGACTTTATTCTTGTAAAATTATGACTTCATTCATATTAAATTATGACTTTGTTCTCATAAATATATTACTTTAATTCTCCTAAATGTATGGCTTAATTCTCCTAAGATTATTTATTTTATTCTCCTGAAAACATGACATTATTAACCCATACCTGTCAAATATCCCGTTTTAGCCGGGAAACTCCCGTATTTTACCCCTCTTTCCCGCCATCTTCCCATATTAGTATTTTCCCGTAAATATCCCGTATTTTAATGTAATAATAATTCAAAGATACCTCACTAACCATTTAACCCAGAATTGTTTTTCTGCTCAGACTTTATTTAATAAAATTATCTAGATTTATATCATACATCACTATTTTGAGAAAATATATTGAGATATGAGTTTTGGTTCATATCACAAGCCCTGGTAGGAATGTTCACAGCATTTTAATGTTAATAAAGGTCGACCTACCAGACTATAATCACATCATTGTATTCAGTAAGTGGTTGATAAGTGGGTATTTTAGATTTATTGTACACCTATCTTAAATATAAGGGATACTGGAGCTTGGTTGGGTGGGTGGGACAGAAAATTTCCCTTATTTTCAAATCCAAAACTTGACAGGTATGTATTAACCTCAAATTATGACTTTATTCCCCTAAGCTTAATGTGGCCCAAACTGTGTCATACTTTGGAGAACATGCAAATGCCTCATGAATGTTGTGAAATATAGTGACTGAGATAAAATAAAAACACTAATCTGAATCTGTCCTGCTACAGGATGTGAAGGGGTTATAAAAAGGACAACTGGAGCTCTTTTCTTAACCGACCAATCACACACCTTCTCTGCATCTAATCAAACGTTATTGGCTGTTCAAACAAACAGGAAAGAGTGCTGATGGGAAATGTAGTGCAGCTTTTGTAGTAAATGAAGCTTCAGATGACGCACAGAGCGAGCGCGAGCTACCGTTTTTCAGAGCTGCTCCGTGTTTCTGCGCGGGGGCCTGAAGATGAACGTCAGCGTGCACTGAAACCTCGGAGCTCTTCACGCCGCTCAGAAACGTGTCCGGGAGGCCAGAGAAGTCTGTTCAAACAAACACAGACAGAGTCAATATGAAGAGCACACATCAAACGCTCCTGATTGTCAACGTATCACACGCACACACACGCACACAGCTGCTGCTCCCATCCATAACCGCCTCAGTCGGACACAGTAAACCCAACCTGGCAACGCAGCGTTTGTGTCTGAGCACTGTGTGTCACTAATGTGTCACTTTTTGTGATTTTTCTCACACGTGTTGCCAGATACTGTCCAAAAACCTGTAAACCCAATGTGGCAACCAGGGTTGGGGTCAATGACATTTTTCAGTTTCAATTACGTCTTCAATTATTCATGTTCAATTACAATTCAATTACGATTACAGTGACCAAGCAGTTTTTCCATTTACAATTAAATTACAAATATTTTGTATCCACAGAAAGTCAATTACAATTACGTTCTCTAAAGTTCAATTACAATTAATTGCAATTATTGAGCTTGAAATAAATAAACTAATAATATTGAACCTTCCACTTGTGTTAGCTTTCTGTTAGCATCTCTAATGCTAACAGGTCCTAAATCAGCTGTAAAGTACACTAAAAACAAATATCTATCATCTAATTTATTTCCTATCTATTGATTACTTTGTTAGGCTTCCTAATCAATAAAAATATAGCTTTTAATATCTTTGGTGTAGGTGTCTAAGATTTTTTTGTGTCAGTAAACCCCTTGATTTACATATATTTCTTAAATAGTAAAATGTAGGAAAGATTGATATGAGACATATTTTAATAATTGTTAACTACATATGTGTAGAAATGTACATAGAACTGTTACATGGTTCCACAGCATTAAATTATAATTGACATTTTTTATAGAATTTTCATGTCAATTACAATTACAAAGTCAATTATCAAAACTCAATTACAATTTAATTACAATTATGATAGAAACAGATTGAAAAAATTAAAATTACAACTAGAATTATGCCATAAATGCAATGAATTATCAATTACGCAATTGCAATTATTCTGTCTAAAAAAATTCGTAATTTTTACCAATTGTTTCATGATTATTCAATAGTCACACTGTACATTTTTAGTTTGATCAGATTATTACTTTTTGAGGTATGGACAATTAGGGGGGGGGGGTATGTGTTGATTTTCACTCATTCTTATTTTTCTTCCATTTTCATCTTCCAATATCTCAGGAACTGCATCACACAGGACAGTCAAATATAGTATAATAAATAAAGTCTCAGAATATAGAAAAATATCTGCTATACATCCTATCTGGTGGACATGTCAGCTCCTCTAAATAGTCACACAGTCAGTGTGTGTTTGTGTTCAGTAAACTACTTAGCATATGTCTCAGCTCCCTGTAATGTGATCAGCTTAGAGCTATGAACATAGACTGTTCACATCACTAATGATTAGTCACAGATATGCATTGGTTCTAGGTTCACACGCTCTGGAAATATGTAAAAAAAACTTTTTTTTACTATTTTCATTTTCCCATAAATGCATGTGGGAATGTAAGAAATAATCTGATTTGTTTTAATTTATAGTATAAAGATGACTCTTTATTGGGATGTATTTATTGGGCACTATTTTTGTTTATGTGACTTCTTCATTTTTATTTTGGTGGTTATTTCACCACTTGTTAGTTTTTCACTAGTAACATTATATAACTATTATTATTGGTGTAGAACTGTATAGTTTATATTTGTTAAATACAGAAACAAAGTATTTCTATCCTCTGGTGACAAATCGGTGTCTTCACTGTGTGTGTGTGTGTTCGCTACGTCAGCGTTACACACTAAACCGCACACACCGCTGATCTTATCATCGTCTGGAGTCTGTGAGCCTGAGCTGCTGCTCTCCATCATCATCATCTCCCCCCGTCTGTGCTGAACCATCCCGTCCAGATCACAGAAAGCCCCCGAGAAGTCCTGCAGAGACACACAATGAGCCCCTAAACATGCAGTGTGTGTGTGTGTGTGTGAAACAAACACAGTGGAGCACAATGAAAACAAATCTCATGTGAAAACAAGGCAGAAAAATAAACGGACGGACGCCGACTGACCAGAGGGAGGGACGACGGAGAGGAGACGGAACTACTGCACGTCTTATCCACCTACACACACACACACACACACACACACACACACACACACACACACACACACACACACACACACACACACACACACACACACACACACACACACACACACACACACACACACACACACACACACACACACACACACACACATCAAATAACCGTTTCACTTTCTTCCTTCTTTGTTCAACCAAAACAAAACAAACAAATCTCAGTGAGGTGCACGTCTTCAAACGTGGGAATAAACTCAAAGAACTATCTTAAATACTGTATAAGGGATACTGGAGGGGGGGGGGGCTCGTAGTGGGCGCCAAAAAATTTCCCTTATTTTCAAATCCAAAACTTGACAGATATGACTATGAATCTAGATTGGATTAATCTCCGTTAGCTGGCTTGAACTAACCAAACATTCCTTTCCAAATATGTGCTGGACTACGAACGTCAAACAAAACACGCTAATTGAAGTGATGTCATCCTTGTACGTGCGCACTCACGTGAAAGGGGCGGAGACTGCAGTGTCTGACCAATCACTGGAGAGAACTGGCACAGGAGGAACAATTAATGATTTTAAATTTGATGAATATAAATCTATGATGACAGGGAGAAGCAACAGTAGTGCAGGAGGCGGAGCTTTTATATTGATGAGTGTTCATGTTTACACTTGTGAGATTATAAACGAACATTCTGAGAAGTTTCACTTTCTCTTTTCTTTTTAACGTGTTACTGTGGCTGTGATCCTGTGTTCATACAGATCTACATCATAAGGTGGAATATATTTATATCTATATTATCTATATCTGTGTGAAAGCGGCCGATGTACGCAGATGTTATCAGCTGACTTATTTTATTTGATCAGTTCATCAGATATAAATGTTATTTTTCCGATATGATGTCATCAGTAAATGAAAGGATGACATTTCTCTCCTGTCAGCGTCTTTTTTTTTACCGTCTATGGTCAGCGTCACATCAGATCCACACAGTGACGTGATCACATCACCTTTCATTGGACAGCTCGTTTTCTAAGAGCTCTGATTGGTCAGGAGGAGGGACTTTATCACTAGCTAACATTTAAGCTGGCGAAAACCTTGGTCGGTACCAGGTTAGCTGTGAAAGACTAGTTGCCATAGTGATTGAGCTTCAGTGAGCTTTGTAGTCCAGCACACATGGATGAAATCCTGGACGTTAGGGCGATAAGAGGTAATATAGATTTGTAGCGTACCCCCTTTGTGTTTTGAAATTTTTTGTGTATATTTGTAGTTTTTATGCGTATTTTTGCTGTTTCTGTGTATTTATGCAGTTTTCTGTATTTTTTTTTTTTTTTTTGGTATTTTTCTGTCCTTTGGTGTATTTTTGCAGTTGAATTGTGTACTTTTCTATCCTTTTCTGTGTTTTGCTGTTTTTGTGTATATTTGCAGTTTTTCTGTGTATTCATGCAGTTTCTTGCGTATTTTTGCTATTTTTTGTGTATTTTTCAGTCCTTTTGTGTACTTTTTGCAGTTTTTTGTGCACTTTTTTTTTTTATCCTTTTCTGTGTTCTTGCTGCTTTTAGTTTAAATTTGCAGTTTTTCTGTGTATTTTTGCAGGGTTTTTTTGTATTTTGCAGTTTTTTGTATACTTTTCTGTATTTTGGTGTGTTTTTGGAGTCATTTGTTGCTCTCTGTGTGTATTGATGGGAGCTGTGGACTCTGTAGACAGTTTACTGTCTCTTATTTTAACATAAATCACATAAAGATCATTGAACAGATTGAAACCTTGGGTTCAGTTTGACGCGATCAGAAAAAGTCTAAGGAGTGTGTTGTACACGTGTTTTACCTCCAGGTGGCAGCAGAGCAACTTGAGCAGTTTGAAGGTGGTGTTTCGGGACAAGAAGGACACAAAGACGTGCTGTGGAGGACGAAGTCACAGTCACTGCAGAACTCAAACCACATCACGTTACCAACGCCGACCCCTCCTCTCACCTGATCGTTGATGGTTTCCACTACAAGGGCGTTGGGCACCAAACGAGCCGTCTTCGTCTTTTTGATGAACGTCACGGACATCACGGGGATGGAAATCTGGAAAACACGACACACTTTGAAAACACAACAGCACGTTCTCATGGTAAGCTGTGCTAGTGACAAACGGTCACATGACTATACAACTACACCAACACACACGCACACACAATGTGTAATCACATCAACATTGTGTAATAGCAAATATGTTGTGGAATAACACTGTAGTTGTGTAGTAACAATGTAGTGGTGTAACATCTATGTTGTGTAATAACACCAACACACATTGTGTAATAACACCTTAGTTGTGTAGTAACAACGTAGTGGTGTGACATCTACGTTGTGTAATAACACTAACACATGTTGTGTAATAACACCAACACACATTGTGTAGTAACACCGAAGTTGTATAACAACATCTACATTGTGTAGTAACACCGTAGTTGTGTAACAACATCTACGTAGTATAATAACACCAACACACATTGTGTAATAACACAAACACACATTGTGTAGTAACACCGTAGTTGTGTAACATCTACATTGTGTAGTAACACCGTAGTTGTGTAACAACATCTACGAAGTATAATAACACCAACACACATTGTGTAATAACACAAACACATATTGTGTAATAACACACATTGTATAATAAGACACACGTTGTGTAATAACACAACAAACGTGTGAAAACACCTACTTTGTGTAATAAAACCTATTGTTTAATAACATCCAGGTGTGTAATAACACATATTGTGTAACAACACCAACACACCTGCAATGTGTGATTAGACCTACATTGTGTAATTACACACATTGTTTAATAACACATTGGTGTTATTACACAATGTGTTATTAAACAGTGTTGTGTAATAACACCAGTGTTGTGTAATAACACAAGTACACTGCAATAACATCCACATTGTGTAATTAAACACATTGTGTAAATAAACACATTGTGTAATAACACAATGTTTAATAACAGCCAGGAGTGTAATAAAACATTGTGTAATAAGCCCCACATTGTGTAATAACACATATTGTGTAATAATTTCCTAATAAATAGTCTCATTGTACCAATATACATTTTTGAAACATTTTGTGATCAATTGTTACAGTTAGATTACTGATGGTTATTACAGAATTAAACATGACTTCACATGTTTATCCACATTTTGTAAAACATAAACATAATGGGTTCAGAATTTTGTTTACAAAATACATAATTACAAAAATGTGACAGAATAAAAACCAACCTGGCAACCCAGTTTCACAGTGTCTGTCCTCTCTCTGCTTTTTATGTTTTTTCGTTTCTTACGTCAAGTAAAGTTTTAACGCCTCAGTCGTGTTAAGGAAAGTCATGAAGCAGTTTTTCCAAGTTGTACAAAGCAGAAGATTGTGAACTTTCTAAACCAGTGGTTCTAAATCTTTTTAAATAAAGGCCAATTCTATGAATCTATGATAACCACATTTATTTATTCATCTGAATAATATCCACTGTTATCAGGAACGTTTATTATTATTATAATCATCTTAAAGATGGAAATCCTTGTTTTAATCACAAATATAATGGGATAAAAGTGACCAAAAATGGTGGAAAAGGTGGTGAAATGGGATTTTAAAAATCACAGAAATTGGTTAAAAGTTGTAAATTAGAGTGGATAAAAATGGAAAGAAAAAAGTGGTAAAAAGGGTTTAAAAGTGTCAATATTGGCTTAAAAGTGGCAGAAAAAAGTAGGATATAGATTAAACTGGCAAATAGTGAGCATGACAAATCGCCAAAAATAATAATGAAATACGGTGAAAAGGTTAAAAGTGACAATAATGGGTCAAAATATGTGACATTAGGTGGAAAGGGTTTATAAGTGCTGATAATGAGCAGTAAAAGCACTGAAACTTGATGGAGAAATGTCAGAAATGTAGTAAAAATACATTAAAAAGAAAAAGTGATGAAAATAGGTTAAAACACGGAAAGTTTGGTGGAGCTGCAGAAAAAGGGTCAAAATAAGTAAAACTGGGCTCAAATTGTTCAAAATATATTCTTAGTTTCTTGAAGGCAGATGATGACCTCCCAGTGTCCCGACCCTGAGATTGAGAACCCCTGGCTTAAAGCACCATGTGTCTGTGTCGGTGCTGCTGATTGGACGAGGACTCACTTTGGTGTTTCTGCCAAACACTTTGGAGTGAAAACAGATCCAGTTTTCAGAGACAAACATCTTCCCCTGGTATAAGATGTCCCTCTGCAGCGCACACGTGTAGCCTGTGGACACACACACACAGACACACAGACACACACACGCAGACACGCAGACACGCAGACACGCACACGCACACGCACACGCACACGCACACGCACACGCACACGCACACGCACACGCACACGCACACGCACACAGACACACACACACACACACACACACACACACACACACACACACACAGACACAGACACAGACACAGACACAGACACACACACACACACACACACACACACACACACACACACACACACACACACACACACACACACACAGACACACACGCACACACGCACACACGCACACACGCACACACGCACACACGCACACAGACACACACAGACACACACACACACACACACACACACACACACACACACACACACACACACACACACACACACACACACACACACACACACACACACACACACACACAGTTTAATTTCTTTCATCACTCTGAGTCATGGAATGAAAGTGAAACTCACTTTGTTTCAGCAGCTCCTCTCGTCTCACCTCCTTGAACAGCTTGTGGTACTGAGCGTTAGTTTTGGACAACTGAAAAAACACAGGACGTGTCAGGGCTGGGGTCAATTATAATTGTAATTGAAAAAAATATGTTGCTGTCATAATCGTAATTAAATTAGATAATCTACTTTGTAATTGCTATGAAAATTCTCAAAAAATTGTCAATTATAGTTTAACGCTAAACTGGGCCATAATGTTACAGTTCTACACATATGAAGTTATCAGTTATTATATGTTTCATATCAAGCTTTCCCACATTTGACAATAAAAGCAATAAATGTAAATCTAGGAATTTACTGACACAAAAAAGGCTCAGACGTCCACACCAGAAATATTAAAACCTATATTTTCATTGATTATGAAGCCTAACAAGGTAATCAATAGATAGGAAATAAATGAGATTATATATATTTGTTTTTAATGTGTTTTACAGCTGATTTAGGACCTGTTAGCATTAGAGATGCTAACAGAAAGCTAATACAAGAGGAAGGTTAACTTTTATTAGGTTATTTATTTCAGGCTCAGTAATTGTGATTAATTGTAATTGAACTTTAGTAATTTAGAACGTAGTTGTAATTGACTTGCTGAGGATAAAATATCAATTGTAATTTAATTGTTATTGGTAAAAATGCTGGACACGGTAATCGTAATTGAAATGTAATTGAACATTAAACTTAAAGGTATTGTGAAGGATGTTATTTTGGCTTCAAATGCTGGATCATCAAGTCTATTGGTCCTCCTAGTTGTCAATCATTCTGGTGATATGTTTACGTAAAGCCGTCGTACGTGCTCGTCCCTAGCTAGTTTTCACTTAGCGGTGGTGAGTCTGACATAGTGGGAAAAGTACAAATCTGCTTTTGGAAAGTTAGCTTGTATTAGCGATGCCGACACTAACTTGTAAACAAAGCTGTGCACGGGAAAAACTGGGCTCGTGCACGCTCTCTCGCACACGTTTAATAGGTGTTCCCTCATGGAACAGGTAGAGTGATGCACATGTGCATTTTTTCATAAAGTGGAAAGGGCGTTTCTTTTCTAAACTTTGGGAAAATCCTCCTCTGTATGTTTAATTCTAACTGAGAAATGTAAATGACCCCAATTGTGTCCAACCTGAGGGTCAGAGACCTGCCTGTAGGCCGTGTGTTTGTACCTGGTTGGGCTGGGATTTCTTCCTCTCCAGCTTGGTCTCAAAGTCACTCAGACTGGTGGGAGAGAGAAGTGGCTCCACTGGTTTCAGCCTGACACACACACACACACACACACACACACACACACACACACACACACACACACACACACACACACACACACACACACACACACACACACACACACACACACACACACACACACACACACACACACACACACACACACACACTGTTTATGTTTGACCCAGTCACGGTGCAGCATCTCTCCGTGTGGTGTCAACACACTGGTCACACTGAGCAGGTTCATTTATTTATTTATTGTTTTTATTTATCCTAATTTTTATCGTTACTGTGGTAAATATCAGACATTATGAATATAATATTTTTTAGTCTATATGACACATCCCTAGTTGGAGCACAATATTGAGAGACTTAAAAACCAGGGACAGGCTTCATGTCTCCTACTAAAAGGCCTCTGAATCCGTGTATCATTCGTTTTTCATTATGTAACAAAAACATGAAAAATGAAAAAAAAAAAACACTCATTATTTGATATTTGTTTCCAAAAACAAAATGAAAAAATGGAAAACGCCTTGTTTTTCAAATTCAAGCTCTTTTGCTTCGGTACAGAAAACAAAAAAACGGAAAAACGAACATCTTTTGTTCGTTTTCTCCATTACCGGTTTGCCAAATTACGTGACCCAGAAGTGTACTCTCATCCGACGCTAACGGCTATGCTAACGGTCGTTCAGCATGACAAGATGGCTGCTTCCATCTGTGCATCAGACACGTGTCCTTTTCACTTTAGCTGGTGTTGAACACAGAACCTCCTCACAGACATTTAGGAGGATTTAGAGACTCTAAGTGTTGCAGAGATAGGAGCATGTTCTGCTCTGTAAAAGTTCATATTTCAGCCAAAATACAATAATTTCTAAATACATAAATAAATCTAAAGCCGATGTTGAATTACATTATTTTTCTTTCAAGGCAGTATGTAGTGTTTTGATCATATAGGCGGAGTATGTTGTGTCCCATTTTGTTGAATTTATATTGCATGTCATCATAACGACAACTAATGTCTTTGAAGACATTTGGATGTTTCATAATTAATAATAAATAACAAAACTACCATGTTTATTTTGCACAGTAATGTTATTAGCATATTTATTTTCATGCACTGCAACATGAATGTTTAGTTTTGGCCCTTCAGTGAAAAGAATTTGGGCCCTCCTGGTGTAGATGGTGAATAGGTGCTGATCACCTGCTGCTGGCTGCTCTCCTCCTGCTGTCAGACGGGTCAGACTCTGTATCCACACACAGCTGCAGGTCAGCAGGGGAGCGAGTGGTGGGCCGCTGTCTGCCCCCCAGGCCATGGTCCACCTCAGACCTGCACACACACACACGCACACACGTCATCTGAAAATCCATTTCAGACGTGGGCAACTGGCAGAAAAATACATAAAAAACAGCAAAAACACGTGAAATTACAGAAAAATACACAAAAGGACAACAAAAATAAACAAAAACAAACAAAATGACTTCAAAAAACAAACAAAACAACTACAAAAATGCACAAAATGAAAATATATAGGATTAAAACAAAATACACAAAATGACACAAAACAAAATACAAAATCACAGAGAATTATACAAAACAACAGAAATACATAAAAATCACATGAAATATACAAAACAACAACAACAAACATCAACAATACAACAAAAAATATAGAAAAAGAAACACAAACTCTTTGTTGTTTCCTGTGTTAATGCTCATATTATTCTAATGCTGACATGAATGTTGATCAGATACAATCACATGTTTTGTGGCCCTGTGGTGATAGAAGTTGCCATCTCTATTCTATTCAGTGGAACACGCATGTGCACACGCACACACACGCGCACACACACACACACATGCTAAATCAAACTGGCACAAACCCCAAAAATAACACACAAAATGACTCCAAAACACACATTAAATTACAAAAAAAAAAAAAAAAATACACAAAAGGACAACAAAAAGAATACAAAAACAAACAAAATGAGAGAAAAGTATACACAAATACAACAAAATACACAAAAATCACACAAAATATACAATAGACAATTAAAACAACAAAAAACCTCAACTCAACAACCCAAAAACACAAACTCTGTTTTTTCCTGTGTTAATGCTCAGATTATTCTAATGCTGACATGAATGTTCATCATGTGACCCTCAGATCAGATATGATCACATGTTTTGTTGCCACTGTGATAAAAGTTGCCATCTCTGCTCTACTCTATTATATTATATTATATTATATTATATTATATTATATTATATTATATTCCACTCTACTTTACTCTAATATATTATATTCTACTCTCTATTTTATTCTATTCCACTCTATGATCTACTCTATTCTATACTTTTCTCTACTCCCTATACTCTATTCTCTTTTCTGTATTCTCTATTCTATTCTATTCTATTCTATTCTATTCTATTCTATTCTATTCAGAGGATAAAAACTGATCGTCGACTGTTTGTTTATTTTGATGGGTAAAAATGCTTCTTTGAGGTCTGAGCTATTAATGACACACACACACACACACACACACACACACACACACACACACACACACACACACACACACACACACACACACACACACACACACACACACACACACACAGATTTAAATAGTTTATGTAAATATCTACATCCACCTTCCACTAGGACCAAAGTAATTGTTCGTTACTTTTAAAAACTTTCGTTACTTTTCACAGTGAAAAAAGAAGCTAAAGATCCAAACTGATCCAAACTGATCCAAACTCACGTCGAGCGCTTCCTCCGGGACTCTCTGCAGGACGGAGCGGCCTCAGCGGCCTCACAGGCCGGTGGTACCGGGCTTAGGGGGCTCCCCGGTCGGTCCGCCTGCTCGGTCATCAGCACCATGGTCTGGGTCTCATCTCCGGCCCCGGCAGCGGCCCTTTGGAAGCTCCAGTAGGCCGGAAAGCTTCAGGACGGAGAGTCGCTGGATCCTGGATCAGATTTCCAGGAGGAGGGGCCGGGAAAAGGGGGAGGGAGCAGCCGGGAGCGACGTCAGGGAAGCGGGCAGGAGAGGAGGAAAAGTCCCTGTTACAAAAAAAAAAAAAAGAGTCTCCAAGTTTAGTGAAAAAATGATTCTGGTTAAAGTAAAAGTTACTAAAGAGAATATTACCACAGTTTAAATAATACACCTGTGTCCAACTCAAGGCCCGGGGGCCAAATCTGGCCCTTTAGCGCAGTGGTTGGTTCCTAAACTTTTTAGGCTCTAGTTCCTCCTTTATTCAATAATAATGAAGGTGTGATAACACACATTTTAAATGAAATAAACAGTATTTATTTCAGTGGTTCACAACCTTATTTAGATCGTGACCCCATTTTGATATCAAGAATTTCTGGCGACCCCAAAAACATTTTTTTCTAGAGTTAGTTTTTGATCATATTTGAGCTCAGATATTTATTTATTTATTTATCTTTACTGCATTTTTAATTTTTTAATTTTTATTTTTTTTACTACTACTATTTACAAAGTGAAAGTATAGAAATTCAGTTGTTTAAGATTGTGTTTTTTTTGTTGTTTTGTTTGTTTGTTTGTTTGTTTTCTTTTCTTCAAATAATAATAATAATTAAAAAAAAACAAATTCAAAAATCCGTATCAACTTCCTTTAACTTTGTGACCACTTTTTATTTAATTTGGGAAAACTGTGTGGATTAGTTTGATGAAAATTGCAGAATCTTTGAAAAAAAATTAGAATTCCTACATGAATTTGTGATTAAAAATGACTTCCATCATATAAACAAAGGGAAAAGTTTGATTGAATTTCATTGAAAGTATAGGTGAGCGTCTGTTTCATTTTGAGGGAAATTAAAAGTATAAACATCTTCTTTCTCCTTTTTAAACATGTCATTTTTTTTTCTGCATCGTGGGCAAATGTGTGAGTTTAATTTCACAGGTGAACAATTAAAACAAATGTTACTGTTTCATGTTTAAAAGAAATAAATCCAAATCAAATGTTCAAATAGTTTTTTTATCAGTGTATTTATGACAAATGTCCAGCAGGGGGCAGCAGAGTACTAAGCACACAGGCTTTACGTAAATCATTATTTATGCCACAGTGACTCACAGAGCTCTGATTGAACAGTTAGTGACGTTGTTGTGTAGTTGTGTAGTTGTGTGCAGGGAATTGTGTGTTTGACCTGTGACATTTGTGTGCTAATGGACATTTTTGTCCTAATGTTTCCATTTGGACAAAAATGTCCGTTACAGTAAAAACATCAGTACATTTTATTTCATAACGTACATTTTAAAAATCATAATCGATATTTTTGTCTTAACAAACATTTTTGTTGTGAATTATATTTTTGTTGTAACGGCCGTTTGTCGTAACTCACATTTCTTTCATAACAGACATTTTTATTGTAACGAACACTTTTGTCATAATGGACATTTTTGACGTACATGATATTTTTGTTGTAACGGACATTTTTGTTGTAACTCATATTTCTTTCATAACAGACATTTTTGTCGTAAAGGCCATTTGTGCTTTCGCTGATATTTATTGTAATGGACATTTTTACTGCAACAAATGTTTTTGACAGCACTAACTGACATTTCTGTGGTAACGAACGTTTTATGTCCTAACGGAAGTTTTAATGAGGACAAAAATGTCAGTTACGACAAAAAAAGTTCGGTTAAAACGGTCCTTTATGATTAAAAACATCTATGTGTTTTTCCTCCGTGTCTTTGCCTGTAAAAGCTGTTTTTATCGCAACTGATCTTTTTGATGTAACCAATGTTTTTGACCGAGCTAGCTAACATTTCTTTCATAATGGAAATGTTTTATCATAATCGGAAATTTTGTTGTAACAGACGTTACAGACGTAAACCGGCATTTTTGTCATAACAAACATTTTGTCTTAATGGAGAATTTTATTGTAATGAACATTTTTTATTATAACAGACATTTTTGTCGTAATGAAAATTTTTGTCGTAACAAACATTGTTTTTATCATAATGAACATTTTTGTCGTACAAGACATTTTTGTCTGTTTGGTTAAAAAGGTCTATTACGATAAAAAACATCTCTTTGTTTTTTTTCCGTGTTTTTGTCGTAATGGACCTTTTTTACGTAACAGATGATTTTGACCGAGCTAACTGACATTTCTGTCAATTTAGGAAAAAAACATAATAGACAATTTTGTCGTAACAAACGTTGTAATGTACGGTTCTATTGCAACAGGCTTTTTTGTCCCAACAGATGTTTTTTTGTAATTACATTAGTCTTGTAATGAATGTTTTTGTCATAGCGGACATTTTTGGTGTAGCAGACTTTTTTTGATGTAGCATACGTATTTGACGTAACAGACATTTTTGACTTAAACGTTTGTTGACGTAACAGACGTTTTTGACAGAACGGACATTTTTGACAGAACGGACATTTTTGACATAACAGATATTTTTGACCTAAACGGTTTTTGACGTAACAGACGTTTTTTTTTTTTGACGCAACAGATGTTTTTGGACGTAGCTATGGGACACTTCTGTCGTAATGGAAGGTTCTATTGCAACAGACTTTTTTTGTGGTAAAGCATGTTTTTGTCCTATGAATTTTTTATTTGTAATTATATTAGTCCTGTAATGGACATTTTTGTCATAACGGACATTTGTTGTTAAGGTTTATAACTGGCTCTTATCTCATATGAAGAAAGCGGCTGAGAATGAGCTGCTGTTTGAGAGCGTGTGATATATTGAGCAGCGAAAGGAGGCGTCTGCGTGTGAGAGCCAGGGCCAAAAATGTGAGTGTGTGACGGCAGAAGATTGAAGTCGTGTTAAGTGCCGGGCTTGAAAGTCCGTCTGGCCTCATTAGCTGTCAGTTGTAACAATACTGACCCGACAGTGAAGACAGGTTGGAGTCTGGAGCTCATAAATCACTGGGCGACAGCTGCCTGACAGGCTGGGAACGCTCACACTGACCAGTTTGTGTTCTGGAAGGAGAAAAAGTGCAGCGGGTTCAAGTCTGACTTCACACACAAATGTAACAACGTGACGACAATGTATATTATTATAAAAAAGCATAAATACACAACATCCATTCATGTTTTTGTCTCACGTACATCCACACTTTTATCACAGTAAGGGCCACATTTTGTTTTATTTGTCATATTTTAACCTAGTTTTTGTTAATCATTTTTCTCCATTTTGTGCGTTTACTTTGGCGGCCGCACAAAATTAGACTGAGGGCCGCTTGTGGCCCCCGAGCCGCCAGTTGACACTAGACCCTAACCAGCAAATGTATCATTAATTCACATCATATCATATTAATTTATATTATCATTGCTTTGTTTAATTTTCTGTGATTTTGTATTTTGTTGTAATTATGTTGATTTTCTCTGATTTTGTGCATTTTTGTAGTTGTTTTTTTGGTTTTTGGAGTCATTTTGCGTATTTTTCTATAATTTGGGCGTCATTTGGTGTATTTTTGCTGTTTTTTCTGTATTTTTCTGTCATTTTGTGCATTTACTTTAGAGGCCACGCAACTTTAGATCGAGGGCTGCTTGTGGCCCCTGAACCGCCAGTTGCCCATATCTAACACTTGGAACGTTTATCATATCATATCATATCATATCATCTTTGTTTTGTATAATTTTCTGCGATTTTGTATTTTGGTATAATACTGTAGATTTTCTCTAATTTTGTGCATTTTTATTGTCGTTTTGTTTGTTTTCGTATTCTTTTTGTGTATTTTTCTTTAATCTGATGTGTGTTTTGGAGTCATTTTGTGCATTTTTGCTTTTTTCTGTATTTCTTTGTCATTTTGAGCGTTTACTTTGAGGGTCACACAAAATTAGACCGAGGGCCACTTGTGGCCCCCAGAGCCACCAAGTTGCCCACTTGAAACAGTTATCATTTAATTTCAAAATAAACAGTATTACTTTTTGAAAATAAAATATCTAGAGCACTTATGAAAGTAAAAATTCATTAAGTTTCCTAAAACTTTTATTGTTTCTTTGTGGCCCGGAACCAAACGGTCCACGGATCGTTACCAGTCCGCAACCCGGTGGTTGGGGACCTCTGACCCAAGAAGTCAACTTTTCTTGTTATTGTGTGATCCGAGTTTTCAGGAGAAAAACCTTTCAGCTGTGACGTCTGTGTGAAACGGTTCAGAACATGTGTCAAACTGAAAGGTACGGGGGCCAAATCAGGCCCTTCAGAGCCTCAGATTCGGCCCGCAGGAGAAAACCATGAATCATTGTGTAAATGACCAAATAATTCAGTTGTACATTATTGTTGAAAGAACTCTAAATTTCTCCAAAATCCTGCAATTTCTCTAAAATTATTCCATAAAATCTTCTGAAATTAAATAAAAATTGGTCAAAATTTTTAAATTAAAGTTGAAATTGTTCTTTGAACTAAAATGAGTTTGACACGCGTGGTTTCGAAGGAGGAGGAGGAAGTATCCAAAGGTTGACGTGAGAACCCACACAGGAGAGAAACCATATAGTTGTCATGTTTGTGGTCGTGTGTTCACACATCGTCACATTTGTGGAGACGTGATAATCTGTGAAGGTGAAGAAAATCCTGCTGAGAAAGTTGACGTAAACAAGTCGATGGTTCAACGTGGGAACTTAAATTTCAGCTCCTATTTATATGTTTGGGAGGAAATGTAACATTTTTGTTTTATCTTATTTATATTTGTGCTGTAATCTGTCAATCTTTTTGTCAATTTGTACGTCTGGACTAATTTTGAGTATTTTTTTTTTTTTGTATATATTTTTTTGTGTATTTTTGTCAATTTTGGTTCTTTGTACGTATGGACTAATTTTGTGTATTTTTTGTGTGACTTTTTTGTTTTGTTTTGTGTGTTTCTGTTGTCCTTTTGTGTATTTTTCAGTAATTTTGTGTATTTATTTATTTTGCATTTTTTTATAGTGTAATTTTGCCTTGTTTTGGACTCATTTTGTGAATTTTTTTTGTTCTTTTGTCTAGTTTCCAGTCATTTTATGTATTTTTGATGTATTTTTGTGTATTTTTCAGTCATTTTATGTATTTTTCAGTCATTTTGTGTATTTTTTTCCTTTTTATGTCCAGCGTCATCTTGTGTATTTTTCTGTTATTCTGTTAGACTTCTTTTATAAAGTCTATTTTCTATATTTTTCTTTTGTTTTGTGTTTTTTTGGATTTATTTTTAACACAAATTTTTTTTTTTTTTTACATTTGGAAACATTTTTGTGCATTCTTCTATGATTTTGTGTGTTTTGGAGTTCTTTTGAGGGCCACACATGGCCCGGGTGCCACAGGTTGCTTCAGAGGCTCATGGGAAATGTAGTGCAGTAAAAGCCTGTGTTTTCCTTAGAAAATGAAGCTGTGAAGTACAGTGAAGGGAATATTTGATGCAGTGAACCACATTAAGGTTTGTGTGGTTAGACTAAACAACATGTGGAGAAGTCTCTGTGAGCCATTAATCATCCTGACAGCTTCAAGAACAACATTTCCTCCTCTCTGGCTCTACTGAAGAATCCTGTGGGCGGATTTCTATGCAGGCTCCGCCCCCTGCTGCTGTCCAAATGTGCATACATTGACTCTTTATCCTTCCATGATGTCTACATGAGGACTTTGTCACATCCACCAGTTCCCAGCAGTCCTGTATAAAGTACTGGGTCAGATAACATCTGGCTTTTATTTTGAAGGGGAGATCTATCTACTCCCACCTCTGACAGTAAAAATAAAAGGCGTTCTCCACTGTTTTTACTAGTTTGCCATCAAAAATCAGGCTGAATGTTTCACTCCAATAGAAAACAATGGGATGTTTACAGGCAGAGGGGCCGTGTGACATCATCAATCATGTGATTTCAAGATGGAGGAACACAGGCTCTAAACCTATAAAATAGTCTATTTCTAAAAGGCAGTTAAATGAATATTATGTATAATGTGTTTTGTTAGGTAAATATCTACTATAAGTACATTTTAAAGGATTTGGGACACATTTGTAAAAACAGTGGAGGATCCCTTTAATAAAAACTGTTATTTTTTCATCAATTTTTGGTCTTGTTTAGTCGTAGATTCAACAAAACGAGTGTGTACTACTGAACTGATTTTGTATTATTTTGTGCACTCACTCACAGATCAAAACGACAAGCCTGGAAACTCCTTCCTTTCACTCACTGCTTCCCAGAACCAGACTGTAATTTTTGTCTTCCGTCCAATTTTATCACTTCATCCATCATCCCAGTGTGAGGCCTTTTCCACTGCTCCAAAAATAAAGCCCCCACGTGTAAAGCCATCACTTACATCCACCCACAGGCTGCTGGGAGGGAACGTGGAAACACATCAGAGCAGAATCAGGCTCGTCCACGGCCTTCAGCAGCTGTTTTTAGATCTGAGGACAAACATCTGGATCCAGAGGTGGAAGGACATCACGAGCACCTCCCAATGTTTTCATCTGTCAGCACCTCCTCTGAACTCACGCTTCATTATCAAAATGGAGTTTTTTATTCTATGTATTTATTACAATAATACACTTATTATTTTATTATAGAACTTAAAGCTGCTGGAGACGATCATTTATTAACAATAGATCAAAGATCATTTGCTCAAAAAAAAAAAGAAAAAAAAGATTTTAAAGGTTGAAAGTTTGTTTTCATCTCCACTGTAATTTGTGGGAAAAGTTTGGTACAATGCATTGTGGGATATGGTGTCCTGTAGAGCAGTGTTTCTCAATCAAAACAGATTTAAGATCTGTTTAGGTGTATTTCTAAGTTTTAAACTTTTGGATTAGATACAATTTATCCCCCCCCCAAAAAAAAAAAATTCTATAGAGAATTTTTTTGAAGATTTCACTTCAACGCCACTGCTCACATCAAAGGACGCCATGGCAACACAGTCATTTGTTGAACAATATTGCATTTCAAGCAATATACACACGGTTCAATGAAAGAAAAAAAAAAACACAAAATGACAACAAATATAATCAAAATAACAGAAACACACAAAATTACTACAAAATGACACAAAAATAACAGAAAATGTTACAAAACAAAACAAAAATACACAAAATGACTTCAAACACACAAAACGATCAATACTATAAAAAATACACAAAATGAAAACAAAAACATTTACTGTAAACTCTTTGCAGTTTCCCGTGTTAATGCTCAAATTGGTTGTTATTCTAATGCTGACATGAATGTTGATCATGTGACTCTCAGATTAGATACAATGACATTTTCAAACATTGCCCATCCCTGCCCTAATCGTTAAAATCAGACATTGCCATGGCAACACCTGTGTCCTTTGATGTGAGCAGGTTGGCTTTGAAGGGAAATCTTACCAAATCCTCAATAGAAATTAATGTAATGTTTTAATTAAATAATCAAAAAGTTCGAAACTTAGAAAGATGGTGAAACAGATCATAAATCTCCAGAGTTTTCCAAAACATTTTCAAATCATTGTTAAAATCAAAAAACACTGTGGGACGTGATGAGCACGGTAAAATGTACAGAAATGTAAAAATAAAACAAAAATAAAGTTCTCGTCAAATCCAACAAAGTAAAGCTCACATACTGTGTAAACATGTTCAGTGTGATTTATTTACCAAAATAAGAGCCCTCCTGTCATTGATTTACAAAATACAGCACGTGTCAGTTTCATCGATGTGCAGAGAAACAGAAAACTAACAACGAGCTGGAAAAGAGCCGAGAAACAGAAGACGTCCGACTGCGGGAAAAGGGACAACAAATTCAAAATGGGAAACACGACCCGATTCCCAATAACCTAAAGACTGGGCGGCAGAAGAGAGTCTCACTCACACATGCTGTCCTAACTCTCACTTCTCGCACACAAACATTGGGACACGTTTCACATCTTCTGATCTTTGGCAATGAAATCAATGAGAAACACCATGGAATAAATATGAAAATTCTTCAAAAACCAACATCAAATCCAAGAAAGAACGACAGAAACAAAATGAATCTCATCCTAAACATAGATAAAACATTTTGGTAAAATCAGACGTCACACTGCGAGCCACGTTAAAAATGATGCCATCGAGGATGTTCACAAACAAAATCAGTTGGACGTTTTTTCTGGTTGGTGCAAAAATGAGTAAAAACTTTGCCCTCTAGTGGCCACAGATAATACTGCAGAATAATGGCTGTGGCTAGTCAATGAAAGGGTTAATAATCAGTGAACAAACCCAAAGCTACGGAGGCCCCAGAGGGACATGAGCCGTTTTAATTCATGATTTTAAATACTCGCTTACAAGTTTTTTTATGCACTTGCGTTAAGTTTTAGGCAATAGTGCAAATGATCTTTACAAGTGTGCAAAAATGTTTATGCATGTGAAGATTCAGATTTTTTTGGTGTATTTTAGTGTTTTTTTTTTTTGGCATTTTCTTTTCTTTTTTGGAGTCATGAATTTTTGGTATTATTTGTGTTTTGTGTGTGTATGTTTTTAAGAGTAGTTTTATGTGTTTTTGTATTTTAATGGGCATTTGTGTGTTTTTGTTGCCATTTTGTGTGTTTTTGTTGCCATTTTGTGTGTTTTTTGAGTAATTCTGTGTGTTTTTGGAGATTTTGTTTGTTGTTGCCATTTTGTGCGTTTGTGAAGGGAGAATGAGTTTTTAAGCTGCAGCGAGTAAAGCTAAATCTGGACTCCTTACACAATAAAATAATAATTTTGATGCTTAATTAAGACAAAACGCACCGACCTCCAAGGAAATTTTTGAAAATATATTTTAATAAAATTTTAGCTTAAACCCCCAAACAACAGGCAACATTTTCTGACAGTGAGTAAATATCTGTCTTCATATGAAGCTACTGCTAGTTAGCATTAGCATGTCCAGAAAAACAAACAAACAAAGCTGTCGATCCTGACGTAGAAAATGTTGTGACAGACGTTAGTTTTCGTAGCAAAAGCCAAACTGCGATTTTTCGCCCTCTATTGATATTTCAACTTTGATTTGATCCAAAAAATTAAATCTGGACAACTCGGTGCTGGAGCCTGGTTACGTGTTCAGTTCTGAACCGTTAACGTCTCCATAGAATCAAAGTGAGCTAACGAAGCTAATTAGCCGTAGCTTCATATGAACAGATCAGTGATGGTAGATTAATCCCAACACTCCAATATCAAACCAGTGGAGGTGTGACCATGTGTTACTGGTATCCAAGAGCGGACGCTGCTCCCAGTCTCTGAGCGTACAGAGCGTAGTGGGGGTAGTACGGGGGGTTCAGGGTCAGCGGTGAGGGTCCGCACGGCGGGGGCAGCTTACTGTAGGGGTGATAGCGGGCCAGGCTCAGGGTGGGCGGAGCCCTGAGGGACAGGGATCCCAGGCCGCTCTGGTGAGGGAGGTGTATGTGTCCAGACAGAAGCTTCCCGTCCATCCCTGGGGGGGGCCCAGGGGGTGCCGTGTGGGCGCGGAGGTGAACCAGGAGCTCGTCTGGCGTGGGGAATCGTTTGTCGCAGGGACCTCCAGCAGAGACCCAGTTACAGGCGTGAGGGAGGGGGTCCGTGGGGAGCAGGAAGCCGTAGGAGTAGAGAGGGTGGGACAGGTGGTGGGGGTAGACCAGGGGGAAGCTGGTTTTGAGGGAGGGGTCGTGGACACATGGCGGGGACACGCCAGGGTAGCTCAGACAGTACGGATCCCTGCACACGCCCTGCAGGAAGGAGGGTGGGGGGCTGGGGTGCTTCAGGCCAGTCTTAGTCGGGTCCAGTCCGGTAACAAACTGGGATGGGTAACCTGTGTAACCCCCCACCATAGACCCATGATAGGCCATGCTGGGGGAGGGCAGAGGGAAGAGCGGCTGATTGGTCCTATAAGGAGAAATGGGCGTCACCCGTCCAGGTTTACCCACGTCCTGATCCACGCTGCCGTTACTGCCGTTAGCACTGGCTCGGATGTAGGCGGAGTCAGAGTGACGGGGGCTCTCCGAGCGGTGTTTCTCCCCGTCACAGTCTCTACTGGGATGGTTGCTGCTGGTGCTGCTGGGACTGTCCTGTTGGTGGGAGGAGTCCTCACTGGGAGAGTGAGCACTGGGCGGGGTTATGCTGCCCGCCCAGGGGGAGGCGGCCCGTGGCGTGTAGGCCCGCTGCTGCTCACCGTTAGACGTCCCATTAGCGACGTTAGCGCTGGGGAACCTGAACGCATCCTTAGTGCTGCTGGAGGTACTGGTGACCAGTGGTTCTCTGCGGCCGTCTCCAACACCTTTGCCGTACGGTTTGAAGTTGGACTTGTCGTCCGTGGACGACTTGAGGCCGGACGAGCGGCCGCTGGGGTCCTTCTCTGAGGGGGTCACCTTGGAGGACGGAGGCTCTGATTTACCGATCTGAGAGCAGGTCTGAGCCAACAGAGCCAGAGGACTCTTCTTAGCATCCAGCTGCAACGACAAACAAACGCTCAGCATCCGCTCACACAGGTAGCATCGTTAGCATCGTTAGCATCATCAGCATTATTTAGTACGAGTTAGCATCAAAATACTGATATTTATCGCCAGGATGTCGGCCGACTATGGCTGAGCAATAGATCAAAAATCAAGATATATCGAGTTTTCTATTTTAGCGATTATTTATATTTAATTACAATATTTATATTTCTATCATTTTTATAGCTTATTTTATTTTGAAATATTTGTTTTACGAGTTGCAACTTTCACTACTTCTCAGAACAGCGTTAGAAATCCATCAAACTGAGCTTTTGAGTGCGTCCTAACCCAGACCTTTCCCTAAACAAACCACACTACAGAACTCACTCACACGTGCTGTCCCTTAGAGGAGAAAAAGCCAAAAGTGGCACATAATGTACAACTGTTTGCTAATAAACTAGCCTGTGTGGCATTTTTAGCAAATATAACTCTGAATTCTCTTTCTGGTCAGACTTTCTTTGAAATAAAATGATGATTTACATCATTTATCATCATTTTGAGAAAAAATATCGAGAGTTTTGGACCATATCGCCCTCCCCACAGCCGACGCTTTCTGTGAACAACTGAGGCTGTTTTGTGTATATATCACAATATTTCACAGGGCGATTATCGTACTAATCCCAAACAATGTCCAAATCTATTGTTTTAATCATGCATTTTAACAAAAAAAAAACATTTAATTGCGCTAACACGTAAACGCCCGTTCACTAGGTGTCAGTGAACGCATCATCAGACCTTGTTAAACTACGTCACTCCTCAATGCATTGTAGCTGGAAGTTGATTACACTTTATTTTCATTAAACATATTTTATAAATGTATGTAGTTACTTTTTTTTTTTTAAGAATTCCAGAACAAAATCAGAATCTTTCAAAAAGTTAAAGGTGTCTTTACCCACTGTCCACTGCACATGTCCTCCCCCTAGTGGTGAATGAAGGGAGTGCAGTGGAAACTCTAATTAAACAGTGAGGAACCACAGACTATTTACTATTAATAATAAACATGTCAAAACAACACGAGCCAAAAATACTTTAAAACATTGATAAATTAATTTAAAAAATGATAAAATTAGAAAGGCTAGAGTTTTTGTTCTCTGGGAAACTGTAAAGGGCAAAAAAATGATAGTTTGTTAGATTTTAGAAGCTAACTATTTTTTTTTAATTATCTCAATGTATATAAAACTTCTGAATAGAAAATAAAAGTTGAAATGTTCATGGACTGAAAAGCGCATTGAGGTGTATTTTCCATAAATGTGTGAAAATGAAGCCATAGTGAGTTTTCTGAGGGTCTGTGACAGCGGTGGGAAACTTTTATCACAGCGGGGCCACAAAAATGTGTTTGTTTGATCAGAGTGCCACGTTATCAACATCCATGTCATGTTTTTCTGTCATTCTGTGTATGTTTGTTGTTGTCCTGCTCATTATGAGGCATTTTGTGCATTTCTGTTGTCCTTTTGTGAAATTTTCCAGTAAAATATGTTTTTTGGAGTCATATTGTGTATTTATGTTGTCATTTTGCATTTTTTGGAGTAATTTCTACGTATTTCTGTTGTCGTTTTGCTTGTTTGTACTGTGGGTTTGTGGAGTCGTTTTTCTTGTCTTTTTGTTGCTATTTTATGTCATTTTGTATATTTTTCTGAGTGTATTACTGTTGTAGATTTGTGTTTTTGGAGTATTTACTGTGTTTTTCTCTAGTCTTTTATTGTATTTTCCTGCAATGTTGTAATTCTTTGCATTTCTTAACGCCTTCTTGCTTTAGTTTTGCGTATTTTTCTGTCATTTTGTATGTTTAGTTTGAGGGCCGCATAAAATTAGACCGAGGGCCGCATGTGGCCCCCGGGCCGCCAATTGCCTACATCTGGTCTATGGTTTGTTGGAGCAGGTGTGTGTGTCTCTGGGAAACGTTTAAAAGGCTGTAAAAGTCCATAAATACCTCGATGCTCACAGGCTGTAAATAGTCCGGGTGCAGGAGGTGAGCACCGTGCGCCGTCAACATGTTCAGCGCTCGGATCGGAAGCCGCTGCGCCTGTCGGAGCGGCTCCAGGCGGCGGAGCGGAGCCGGAGCACCGGGACTTCTGGGCTGGGGGGTCTCCCTGAACTCAATCCGCTGACTGACTCGATCTGTGGCTGATCCAAAAGAGAAAACTCTCATTGGTCAGAGGGCTCCTGGTTTTTATTTTTCCAAAAAGTGCGCAAATGTAATCCAAACGTGCGTAAAAGCGCGCAGTCACGCGTCCTTTGGCTCGAGCAGCTCTGACGCGTCGTCGTCTCCAAATCCAGGAACATTTAAATCCACCAGGAGCTCCACAAACACGTCCTCAGGTCGGACAGTCCTACAGCGCACGTCCGTGTGCGTGCGCGCGTCCGCTCCGGATGGCAGCGGCTCACTGAGCAGGATGCGCTGCGTGTGCGCATGCGCAATGAGGAGGGCGTGTGTAAAGGCGGAGCGACAGACGTGCGTAAAAGAGTCAAACAGATTTAATGAAGATAAAATACTAAAAATATTGACATTTCGTGTTTTTTTGGCGTTTGTTTCATTTTGTTTTATTATTATTTTTTAATCTTTGTCATTTTTAACTAATTTTGTGTATTTGTGTTGTTGTCGAATCAAACGTGTGCATCCTAATGTAATGGTTTTTATGTAGAATTAAAGGGGGATGAAAAGCAACTAACATAAGGCAGGGGTTCTTCAACCTTGGGGTCAGGACCCCATTTTGGGTCGCAATAAACTGGGAGGGGGTCACCAGATGCCTTCAAAAAACTAGGATCATATAAATATATTTAGCCCTTTTTGCCTATTTTTGTCATTTTTCTGCAACTACACCAAACTATCCATATTTTAACCTATTTTCATCACTTTTTGACATTTTTGCTACATTACTCCCATTTCTCCATCAAATTTCAATGCCTTTTCTGCACCTTTCCAGACACTTATAAACCCTTTGCACCACTTTTCCACCTAATGTCACATATATTGACCTATTATTGTCACTTTTAACCTCTTTTCACCAAATTCCATGATTATTTTTGCCAATTTAACCACATTCACGATTTGTCATGCCCAATATTTAAACTAATTGTTCCTACTTTTTAAATTGCATTACCCCAAACACCCCTCCCCCAATTTCTGCCACTTTTAAGACAATATTGACACTTTTTCTTCAAAAGCCACTTTAATTTGCAACTTTTAACCAATTTCTGTGGTTTTTAAAATCCCATTTCACCACCTTTTCCACCATTATTGGTCATGGATGGACCCCAAAAATCTCTCCCCTTTAATCCCCCTTATAGACGGACCACATGACTGTTCTTCAATCTTCATGTCTGTGTTCAACCACCTTCAGCTACAGTGGGGGTCCCCACTCTCTGGAACCTTTATTTTGGGGGTTGTGGGATGAAAAGGTTGAAAACCACTGCTGTAGACTTCCAGCATCAGAAAGCAGCAGCTGAGCTTTATTTTGAAAAGCTCAGCCTTTCTCTGCAGCCTCAGAGTAACTGGTTATCTGAGGCCTTGACCTCACGCTCCTCTCATCCATCCATTGCTGTTAGCTCCTATGATCAGACGCAGGGGAGTAGAAACCAGAGAAACCAGGTCGCCCAGTCTGAAGCTGTGAGTGGGAGACGGAAGCTTCACATACTGGGAACCACAGCACAGAAATGGGATTGAAGAATATTGCACACAGCGACGTGGAAAGGTCTCCAACGTTAAGATTCACTAAGATCCCAAATACTGCGATTGTATTTAAATCAATGTCAGCAGGAGAAACACCACAAGGATGGCTCACTGTGGGGAAAACAAGAAGAACAGCAGATGAAGGAAAGGAAAGATGGACAAACAGAAGAAGAAAAGGAAACAACAGCTTAGAACAGGGGTGTCAAACTCATTTTAGTTCAGGGGCCGTGGATTTTATGTGGAAAAACGAGAAATTTCAGTTATTGGGCTCAAGCTTACACTTCTATGTAGACATAAAATACAAAATATGTAAGAAACGGACAATATGTGATAGATATCAGTGCCAACAGGATCTTCACTTTAAATGTCAGATCATTTCTATTTAATTAAGGGAAATACTATGCAATATATATATATATATATATATATATTTTTTAAAAAAAGACAGAAAAACACACAAAGTGACAAAAAATAAACATTAAATTGACTCAAAAAACATACAAAATGGCAAGAAAAACGTACAACACTACAAAAGAAAATGCACAAAATGACTCAAAAAACATAAAATGGCAACACAAACACACAAAAAATACATAAAATACAAAAGAAACTGACAATATCCAAGCAATAAGTGACATATCAGTCCCAACAGGATTTTCAATTTTAAATGTTCTAGATTTTGTGACCGATTTCTATTTAATTAAGGGAAATATTACTTAATAATTTGACAAAAATTAAAGGCTTTTGTAAGAATTTGAGTTTTTTTCAACAGTGTAACATTAAAAATGACTGCAATCATGTAATATAAACACTAGGAAAACTGTGAGCACCTGCAAATATTGTTGGGTTTCATTTACACAATGATTCATGTCACTTTTAACAGCTTTTAACAGCCCTCTGTCTCCAAATCCTGGCTTCTGATTGGTCAATCACACACATGGGGGGAGGGGAGCGGCCATTTCTACGAGCATGAATCAGTTTTTCTGCAGACGTCTCGCAAAATGTGTTGCAAAACTCAAGCAGCTCAGATTCACAGGAGAAAAGTAGTTTGTGTTTCTGCAGCGGTAGATTAGAGAAGTTATAACCAGTTGTGGTTGTAAACCATCATTTACCAAAGTAATTAAAAAACCTGAATAAATGTTAGATTATAAGTTTGCAGCTGTAACTTTATGTGTAAATATCAGTCTTTTTTTTCCCCATCATTTGTGACATTAAATTTATTTCACGTGTGGATTTTTTTTACACAAGCTCACATTCTACAAGTTCACACATTTTTCAACATATCTACCTTCATAAGTGACTCACTCACTCCTCAAAGTGTTTTAAAATATGACATTGACCCCCTCCCCACCTTTTATTTTGAAGGGGGTGTACTTTCATTTCAGAAGTTCAGTTTGACAAATTAAATATATGAAAATATTGAATTTTTCATACTTTTTATGTAGTTTTCTCTGTTTGCAAGGCCTTTTCTCTTTAGTTTTTTAGTCATAAATAGAACTAACTGCTCTAATAATGTGACTTTTATTGCTTTTCTTCAGAGTTTTCAGTTATTTCTGCTAACGTTGAGGTGTTTCTTCACTGTTTGGATCCTGAAACCAACACCACGTCTTCAAACAGAAGCACAGTTTGTTTATGTGCCCAGTTTGACAGAGCTACGTCTGAGGGCGTCGCCCGTGGCACCTCAGGAGCTTTAGAGAGTTGGAAGGCTGTGACGCGCAGCATGGAACCATTAAAGGCTTTTATCGCTCCCAGTTGGTCCCGCGGGTCCAGGAAGTCAGGTGAGGACAGCCACACTTAGAGGGAGGAAACATTGGTTCTTACTTATGGAAAGTTCAAATTTGACTTTTTGTGCGTTACAAAAGTCAGCGCCATAAAGAAACTGTCAAATTAATCATCTGCAAAATAAGAAACTAATTAAACCTCAGTAATAGAAAAAGTGCCTTATTTATTTTTTACCCAAGTCTCTAAACAACAGCACAGATCAGTTTTTTAATATCGGTGGAAAAACTGATCCTGATGTTGACCAATATTAAATCACATTTAAAATACAAACCATTAACACTGGAAACAACAAAGGGTTTTGTCTTTGTCGTTCTTTTGTGACGGTTTTCCTTGAATCTTAGAAATGTTGTCTTTTTGAATTCATTTTGTGTATTTTCTTGTCAATATGACACATTATGTTGCCTTTTTGTGTGTTTTTCGAGTCATTGTGTGTGTTTTCGTTATATTTTTTGTGTTATTGTTGTTCATTTTGTGTGTTTAAGTGGTTATTTAGTGTGTCTTTGTTATCATTTTGTGTACTTTTGTGCATTTTCTGTGTTTCTGGAGTTTTGTGTGTTGTGTCGAGCTTCATATAACTTCCACCTTCATAGTGACAGGAAAACTGCTGCTGGTTTCACTGTGACTCAGATCGTACATGTGGAGATGATTCACAAGTGGTGGTCCGGGGGGCCCATAAGGTACGTGATCAAAATAAATCCAAAAACATACAAAATGACAGAAAAATACACAAAATGTTAATGAAATGGCAACAAAAACATACAAATTCACAGAAAAAGACTAAAAGACAAAAAAAAAAAAACAGCAAATTTTTATTGCCTTTTTGTGTGTTTTTCGAGTCACGTGAGTTTTTGTTATATTTTTGTGTTATTGTTGTCATGTTGTGTATTTTCGTTGGCATTTTGTGTGTTTAAGTGGTTGTTTAGTGTGTCTTTGTTATCGTTTTGTTGACATTTTGTGCATTTTCTGTGTTTCTAGAATTTTGTGTGTTATGTTGGGCTTCATATAACTTCATTTTGTTTTAGTGGCCACAAAAGATCAGAGCGAGGGCCGCATGTGGCCCCCGGGCTGCCAGTTGATCTAAAACATTCCCACGATCCAAAGCTCAGCTGACGAGAAAATAAAGACACAAAGAGAAAGTCAGGGTTTCTCAGTGAAAGATGCAGGTTTTAAAAAAAGGCCTGAAGATGTATTTGAGGTAACGCTGCTTTCCCACGTGGATTAATGACACTCCACAAATATACTTTTCACCCAGAGGATCTATCTGTGACGGGAACATCACAGAAACCTGAACCTGTGACCAATCACTGAGTCCAGCTAATACAGGAAGTATTACAGCGACAAACTCAACCGTCAGCCCAAATATTCAGACTAACAGCCTGTAGGGCCCACTGAGGGAAAACAAACAGCTGTGAAGAAAACAACCTGTAACAATAAAGCAGCAGTAAAAACTTAGTGTGTGTGTGTCATCATTTTAAAATACAATTCTTTATTTATGTACAGATGCTAACTGTGCAGATGCTAACTGTGCAGATGCTAACTGTGCAGATGCTAACTGTGCAGATGCTAAGTGAGCAGATGCTAACTGTATAGATGCTAACTGTGCAGATGCTAAGTGAGCAGATGCTAACTGTATAGATGCTAACTGTGCAGATGCTAAGTGAGCCATACACATGCTAACTGTATAGATGCTAACTGTGCAGATGCTAAGTGAGCAGATGCTAACTGTATAGATGCTAACTGTGCAGATGCTAAGTGAGCAGATGCTAACTGTATAGATGCTAACTGTGCAGATGCTAAGTGAGCAGATGCTACCTGTACAGATGCTAAGTGGGCAGATGCTAACTGTGCAGATGCTAAATGTACAGATGCTAAGCATGCATATGCTAACTATGCAGATGCTAAATGTACAGATGCTAAGTGGGCAGATGCTAACTGTGCAGACGCCAAGCATGCAGATGCTAAATGTACAGATGCTAAGTGGGCAGATGCTAACTGTGCAGATGCCAAGCATGCAGATGCTAAGTGGGCAGATGCTAACTGTGTAGATGCTATATGTGCAGATGCTTAGTGTACAAATGTTAAATGTGAAAATGCTATGTGGGCAGATGTTATGTGTGCAGATGCTATGTGTGCAGATGCCAAACATGCAGATGCTAACTGTGCAGATGCCAAGCATGCAGATGCTAAGTGGGCAGATGCTAACTGTGTAGATGCTATATGTGCAGATGCCAAACATGCAGATGCTAACTGTACAGATGCTAAGCGTGCAGATGCTAATTGTACAGATGCTAAGTGGGCAGATGCTAAGTGTAACCTTTATTCCAGTATCACTAAACTTGTGAAACCACAGAAGAAGAGCTGCTGGTAAATCATTAGGACAGCAGCGCAGAGCTTGAACCCTTGAAGCTTTGTGCAATGATAGTGGAGCTGGACACATGACACGCAGACAGAGACGGATGATTTACACTAGATTAAAGAACAACACACACATTGTTCTCTGGTCTTTCTCTGGTACTGTTGATCCCTGAGCAGATCATTGATGCCATTCACGGCCCTGAAATGCTACGCCGTAGTGATTTTCCTCTTTGTCTCCACACTGGAGGCTCTGGGCTTTAGTTTCTCCCTCTGCTCACATTAAGTGTGACAGATTGGCAAAGGGAGCACATGACAGGAGTTCAGATGGCAGACAAGAATAAGATCCGACATGTGATGTGATATTAAGAGGTCACAAGAGCCCTGCATAAGCTGTACACGTTCCAGCTTTAAGGAACTATACCTGACTCTACAGGTTATCATCGTTTAGACGTTAACTTCTTACATTTTACACAAATAAACTCACATTTAAAAAAACTCAAACACAAGTGAATGTGAGGACGTTAACAACACGCAGGAGAAGGATCACTGTAGTAGCTGCGTTGCCAGGTTGGGTTTATTGTGTGGAAATTAGGACGTTTAAGACATGGACCAGTGTGTGTGTGTGTGTGTGTATCACATTTCAGGAGTGTTGGAAATTAGAGAAAAAGTAGGATTTTTTTTTCCCAAAAAAAAGGAAATGGCCCACAGACCGAATGTTGGGGACCTCTGCTGTATGTGGCAAACATCTTTGTGTGTGAGAAGACTTTATGGGCCTGTTCTACAAAGTATTATGATTATGATTATTATTATGTACAGATTAGGATCAAAAATACAGCAGCCAGGGTTTGGGTTATCATGGCACATCAGGCCTGTGAAGGCTCATCATCAGCTCAGGACCCTCCCCCTCGCTACACACAGCCCAGAGAGCGAATGGGGCTTCCCCCAGGAAACACTGCCCAGTCGAACCCTCCAAGAACTTTCCTGAGAGTATGAGACTCCCCGACACAGCAGCCTTCTGCATGACCCAGATTGTCAGAAGAGCTGTATTCCAGGTAGAGAACCCGGGAACTCTCCTGACCAAAGACAGAAGGTCAGGAGGAACCAAACCAAGGGCACCGAGAATAATGGGGAGTCAGACAACTTTGTACTTTGGATGCAAGCGAGACATTTCGTAGGCGAGGTCAGCATACTTGGTATGTTCTTCCTGAGTCTTGCCGTTCACATTACTGTCAAAAGGGACAGAAAATTCAATAATGGAAATGACTTCATTGGACTTATCAATGAGGACAAGATCAGGTTTGTTTGCTTTGATTATCTGCAGGCTGTATAAGGGCCTGTTCCACAGCAGTTTAAAACAGAAAATAAAACTTTTCTGATTCTGATATCTCTCCGTTAGCTTCAGCTAACCAAACATTATCCGTCAGAGAGCAGGGGGTATCGCACAAAACCAGGATAGGGGAAAAAACCAGGAAAAAATGGTTTCATGCTTCAGAGGCTGATGGGAAATGAAGTGCAGTAAAAGCTTGAATACAGTGTAGGAGGAGCCTCAGTGCAGCCCGTGTACCGTGGGGTCACCCTCTGCCTTAGTCACCGTCACCCTTGTCAGGAGACGTTGATGCACAGACAGTGGGTTCAGTGTCATGATTTGGGCTCCAAAGGACATTGTGGTGCTTGTGCAGCAGAGGGTTGACCTTTGAGAGTGTGAACAATCAGGCCTGTGTCAGTCAGAGCTGAAGTAACGCACTTCAAATCCTCAGCAGGAGATCCGCAATCTGTGCCTGAAGAAGTGCTGTAACAAGGGTTGCCAGGTTGGCTTCTCAGTGTTTCACAGATACTTCTATTGTATTGGAAAAGACAACTTTGTGTGTGAAATACTAACTACACCAACAATGATGATAAAAAAGGAATATAATTGGTGATTATTCAAAACGCTGACATGAATGTTAGTCATGTGACCCTCAGACCAACAACACAATGGGTTTAGTCTGTTTTTGTAGTAATTTGTGTGTATGGTTGTTGTTGTTTGGTGTGTTTTTCGAGTAATTTTGTCGATTCTTTTTGCCATTTTGTGTAATTTATTGTTATTTGTTGGATTTTTGTTGTTTTGTATGCTTTTCTGCAATTTTTCTGTAATTTTGGAGTCATCTTGTGGTTTAATGAAGTAAATTAGATTTTTTTAGTTCTTCTTTGTGTATTTTTATTGTCTGGTTTGCATTCTTTTTATTCTTTTGTGGTATTTCATTTAGTCATTTTGTTTATTTTAGGTGCCGTTTCAAGAAATTAGTAAATTTTTTTATTTTTGTTGTTTTGTACATTTTTCAGTTATTTATTTTTGTGTAATTTTGGAGTCCTCTTGTGTGTTACTGGAGTAAGTTTTATAATTTTAGTTGTTCTTTGTGTATTTTTTACTGTTGTTTGTGTATTTTTGCATTATTTTGTATATTTTTAGAGTTGCATTTCTTTTTTATTCTTTTGTGTTTTTATTTTTGTTGCTGTTTTGCATAACTTATCGTGAAATGTGTATATCTCTTAGGATTTTCTTTGTTGTTTTGTATATTCTTTCTTTATTTTTGTGTAATTTAGAAGTTATCTTGTAGATTATTTAAGTAATTTGTATTATTTTAGGTGTTCTTAGTGTATTTTTATTGTTGTCCGTGTATTTTTTGTCATTATCTTATGTGATTTTGTCGTTGTTTGCATTCCTATTTATTCTTTTTTTAATTGACTTTGTTTATTTTTGTTGCCGTTTTGCATAATTTATCATCCAATGTGTATTTTTCTTCTGATTTTGTTTGTTGTTTTGTATATTTTTCTGGTATTTTCGTAGTCATCGTGTGTGTTATGGGAGTTATTTTGTGCGTTTACTTTGGGGGCCACACACGTGTCCCAGAGTGTGTGTGTGTGTGTGTTTAGTAAAGTACAGCTGCTGTCGTACGTTTCTCTCCATGAACTCTTCACCGCGTCCGTCAGAAAAGCCTGTCGAGCCAAATTATCTGCGTGCAGCTTCTTTTTCTTTTTGTGTGGGAGCCGACAGACGGGAGGAGAGTTCAAAGATACAGATTAACTCTCTGAAAGTTTTTCCTCAGGTCTTTGGAGCGAGATCACAGATACAAACGCCTCAATATGACACAGCACGATGTAGAGTTTACAAAGTAGATTAGAAATCCCATTCTAATGCTAATAACTAAAGCAGAGTATTTAACAGTGGGTACATTAACCAGAGGAGAAACTGACCTCATAAATATAAATCAGTCTGAGGTCAGAGAGCCGTCACAGGGACAGCCGTGAGGTTTACGCAAACTATTACACATAGATCTATGTTACAACTTAGAGTGTGTGACAGATGTTGAATTTACCAAGTCTGTCACACAAAACTACTACCATTATTTAATATTATTATTATCATTATTATTATTAATAGTATTATTATTTATTTATCTAATTATTATTACATTTATTTCTATGACTATTATTATTACTATTATATTAGTGTTGTTGTTATCTGTTATTGTGGTCTCATTCTGTTGAACATCTTTCTGATTGTTGTTTATGTTACTTATTGTTGTTTTTTTTATATGTTATTCTTATTTTTTAATTTTTTGTGTTTTTTGTTTGTATCAGTTACAGCAGAGTGTTCTCATGCACTTATTATTAACGTGAGCTCTGACAGTAGAAATCTGTTCCAGGTGGAAACAGAAGCTTTCACCACTTTCTCCCCCACAGCAGGAAGTTTGGAGAGTTAAAGTCAAGGCTACACACGCACACGCACACGCACACACACACACACACACACACACGAGGGCCCAGGGGCCACATATGTCCCTCAATCTAATTTTGTGCACCCAAACCAAACGCACAAAATGACAACACAAATACTAAGACACACAAGACGACATGCAAACATACACAAAATAAGACCAACACTCTAAGGGCCTATGTTACAAATCTAACTTGCAGGATTTAATCAGTGTGTGCTGGACTACGAAGCTTGCTAACGTTTTACGGAGCTAAATCACCATGGTAACTTATGCTGAACGACTAACCTGGTCGGCACCAGGTTTTTCTCTGGCTAGGATCTTAGCGAGTGCTAAAGCCCCGCCTCCTGACCAATCAGTTTTCTTAGAAAACAACCTGCCCATTGATAGAAGATCCTGGTTGGTGCAGATCTGACAGCTGTGTTTATAAAGAAGATTATTAATTATAAATGCAATCATTTCATTTACCAATGACGTCCTTTAGGAAAGATATAGATTTATATCTGATGGACTGATCTACAGTCAGCTGATGAAGCCTGTGTCTCCAAATGCATGGACGGGTGAAGTCATTCATTCATTCATACGCTATATTGAGGCTGACAGCATCAGCAGGAACATACTACAGACTGTGAAACGGTGTTCTCATCCCAGTGTGTGTGTGCGTGTGTGTGTGTGTGTGTGATAAATAGGTCTACTTGAATAGAAACACGTGTGTGCTGCAAAGGAAACTGATCAGAGAGCTGTCCATTTATCATCCTGTACAGGCTGCTACTTTATTGTTTTTTTCTACGTGCTGTTTTTGATCCAGGATGTGCATGTCTCTGTGCTAATTTTGCTTTTCGTTTAACATTCCATCCGGATTTATATAAATTATAAATTATCTCACGCTTTTACGCATTCTCAGAGCCAGCGATTCGCTGCCAACATTCCTTCCTGGTGCGCAGCACTAAGTGTTGCTCTTCGCTGTCATCATTGATTTAAATTCATTATATTTATTTAAAGGTAGGGTTGGCGATTTTCAAAAGTTTAGAAAACAACAACAAAAAATACAAAAATTAGAAGATAAATGACAAAAGTAGAGAAAAGCAGAGTTTTGTGGAGCCGCTCTGCGATCGCGTGATGTCGCACAAACGAAGCAGCCAATATCTCACACAAAGCTTTTCTTTTCCCACGCTGCCTTTGCAAAGTTCATTTCCTGTGTGTTTGTGTTCCGAAGAAATGAGTGTAGTGAGATGAAAAGGTGAAGAACAGGTGAGAGAATAAAGAATAAAGACAGCAGACGTCAGCCTGGACGTGGTTGCTTCTTCGTGACAGTTGGAATTCTCCAGCCTTCACACTTTGATCAGCAGAAGTTGCTCTTAAGCTGCGCCGCAGGGCCACGGCCCTTTCAAGTCTGACTCTGTCTGACAGCCTGATTTATTAGTCCTGAAATTAGTACAGATCACACGTCAGTCAGGGAGGCTGTCAGAGAGTCCTTCAGGCTCAGGTGGATCCTCCTCCTCCTCCTCCTCCTCTGGCTTCATGACAGAAGAGCCAGAAAGAAGTTTGTCCTTAAGATCACCATCAGAATCATCAAAAGTGTCAAAAAGGATTTTAAAAACCACAGAAATTGGTTAAAAGTTGCAAATTAGAGTGGCCAAAAATGGACAGAAGTGGTAAAAAAGAATCAACGTGAATGTGGTTAAATTGGCAAAAATGAGCATGAAATATGGTGAAAATAGGATAAAAGTGACAATAATGGGTCAACATACGCAACATTAGGTGGAAAGGTGGTGGAACGTTTTTATAATGTCTAAAAATGTCTTGAAAGTGGAAAAAAAGCATTGAAATGTGAAGTAGAAGTGGCAGAAATGGGAGTAATGTAGTAAAAATGCATTAAAAGGAGCAAAAATATGGCAAAAAAAGTGAACTTTTAGATTTATAATATTATAAACTAAATGCTATCTAGTAACACATACAGATTATTTAGCTAAAGTGCAATAATTCTAATGGAGTCAGGAACACTCTTAAAGCTCCAGTATTATGCTATTTTTCACTCATCTCCATTTGTTCTAAGAACCCCAACAACGTACTGTAGTATTTGAGCTTTATTTTCTCAAACTCGCCTGTTTTCTGGAGTTTTAGCCTCTGAAAATTCACTGAGCAGTTCTAAAAACAGGCTGTTTTGAGGCCTACTTATTCATGCGTGGGCGTGTCTGTAGACGCTGACTTCATGCTTCGCTCTAGCGAGGCAGATTAGTGATCATTAAAACAATTTTCTTTTTGCTATCCACACAATACTGTTATTGTTTTCAGCCAAAAAACTGCACATTACAGTAACACATGGATATTTAAGCGGTTATTGTGATTGCGAGTTCATCTCAGCGCTTCAGGTTGTGTGTTTATCAAAGCAGCAGCAGCAGCAGCAGCAGAGTAGATCAGCTGTTTCAAACACTCAGCGCAGTGTTAAGCTGTCACTTTCTTCTCCTCCTCATCTCTATTAACTACAGGAATAGAGCATTTACTGTAAGGTGATAATCATTTGTTTTGTCCAACCGCTGCGTCACATTGTGTCACAAACACATCAGATCAAGTCAAAGGCAATGTAACGGATACTAAAAATGGAACGACTCAGCACATTGAAAAATTGCTTGCGTGGGCGTGGTTTGTAGGGGGCGTCCCTTGTACTGTACCCGTGGCTACAGTTGGATATACTTGCATTTGGTACTTACACCGGCAGCAGGCACTTCCTGGAGGGGGCGGTTCAGATTTTAGTGATGTCACTAAAATCTGACCGCTTGTGTTTCAGAAGAGGGCAGAGCAGCAGCTCAGAGAGCAGGATTAGTGAGGACTGTTCAGAGATGCAGGAAGGAAGCCCAATAATACCCTGGGGGTGTTTTTGATCAGGAATTAACATTGTAACCAGGTTAAAAGCTTGAAAAAGTTGATTTAGCATGATATAGGACCTTTAAATTCAACACAGGTAAAGAAGCAGTAGAAAAGAACTCCAAAAACACACAAAAAATGAGAAAAAAAAACAGCAGCAAAAATATACATTACGACAACATAAACACATAAAATTACTCCAAAAAAAACACAAAACAACAACAAATACACAAAAAATGAGAGAGGAAAATGTACAAAAAGACTTGCATTTTGGTTGTTGTGTTTTTAGAGTTAATTTTGTGCATTTTATATATTGTTGTTATTTTTTTCCTCTTATTTTTGTTGTCTTTTTCAATAATTGTGGACGTCTTTGGGGTAATTTTAACTTTGTTGGGGTCGCACAAAATCAGACCGTGGGCCGCATGTGGCCCCCAGGCCACCATTGGCTTGTGTCTGATCCAGAGCAAAGTGATACTCGGCGAGTGTTGTGCACAGGAAAACACACAAAGACACTCCCTGTTGACTCACAAATGCTCCTTTTGTTGGAGATGTGTGGGCTCTTCACTGGTGTCACCAAACACACCATCAGGACGTGAAGTTCACTCCGAGTTTAGATTTAAACTCATGTGATGGTGGTAGAGTCGTAAAGCTGCGTGGAACAAACCCAGCTCGTAAAAACAGCTTTGCCCCGCAGGCAAACACGCACAAATCAAATGTTAATGTGCCGTTTGACCCTGAAACACCTCGTCATATCAGCAGCTGATTTATAGTTACAGTTACAGTTACAGTCTGCTGCTAGATGGATCCACATCTGCTCCTGATGTGAATTAGTTATGAATCCATCATCACTGAGCTCAGAGCATGTGAGAAATGAAAGAAAGTCATGAGCAGAAACACACAAACCTCCAACAAACACAGCTGCATGCTGGGAAATCACAGCAAGTTGCAGGTTCTCTGTTTGTCACCAGCATCATATTTTTAAACACGTAATAATGATGGTTAATACAATATGTATGTGTGACATTTTTTTTCTCAAAACAGAAATTTTTTCATACTGTACTTTTTTTCATAACGGACATTTTTCTCGTAAAATAATTTTTTCTCATAAAATTATTTTTACTTTTTTTTCGTAAAAGACATTTTTCTCGTAAAAAAAAATTTTTTTCGTAAAAAAAAATTTTTTTGTAACGGACATTTTTTTTCTCGTACCGGACATTTTTTTTTCGTAAAACACTTCTTTCTCGTAACAGACATTTTTTTTCGTAAAACACTTTTTTCTCGTAACAGACATTTTTTTTCGTAAAACACTTTTTTCTCGTAATGGACATTTTTTTCTCGTAATGGACATTTTTTTTCGTACTGGACTTTTTTTCATAATGGACATTTTTCTCGTAGAATAATTTTTTTCTCATAAAATAATTTTTTCTTTTTTTCCCTAAAAGACATTTTTCTCGTAAAACAATTTTTTTTTCGTAAAAAAGATATTTTTCTTGTAACGAACATTTTTTTCGTAAACTGTTTTTTTCTCGTAACGGACATTTTTTTTTTTCGTAAAAAAACACTTTTTTCCTCGTCACGGACATTTTTTTCGTAAACTGTTTTTTTCTCGTAACGGACATTTTTGATAAGACAGTTTCTTGTAAAATAAATGTTTTTCTCATAAGGGAAATGTTCTGCATATCTGGTATTTTTTCAAGTAACAGAAAAAGCCAATGAGTACATTGTTTATTTGTATGAGCACATTGTGTACTTTTATGAATAGATTGTGAACATTGTGTACTTTAATGAGTACATTGTGTACTTTTGCCACCTCTGAGTATCTACAGTCTTGGTTTTGTGAAGAATCTTTGAAAAAAAAACAAATCCAGAGCTTTTCTGATGACTCGTGGGTAATCACTGATCTCATTGTTTTCTTTGTGCAGTGTTGTGTTACAGCGTTGTGTTAGAGTGTTGCGTTACAACGTTGTGTTGCGTCCTAGTTGTGTGTTTCCACCTGACGACCATCTGAGCAGGAAACACTACATCAGGGATGAAAGAGCAGAGAGGAAGCTGTAAATCACACATTACAAAGAGCGCGCTGAAAGCTCTTTGGTGAAAGGACGTCTCTCGTGTGCAACCTTCAAAGCCTGCGTGGACAGGAAGTGGTCATTACCATTTCCTGTCTGCACACCCGCATGCACACAAGGAAGAGTAGGTGTGAAAAAAATAATCAATTTTATTACTTGTTATATTTAATACAAGGACACGAGACCACAGCCACACGGGAACAAACCGTTAAACAAACGGAGACAAAGATACAAACTTTACAGATGTTCTACCATCAGTTCAGGTTGGTTAGAGACGCTGAAGTGACTGTTTGTGTTTATGTCTCTGTCTTTAACTCTACGACAGACGCTAAATAAGTATCGTGGGAATATTTGACATGAGCTGCTTGTTTTTATACATACTCACATCAACCTGGTGTCATGAAGGGAGATAAACCTAAATGTTCTCGTATCAGAAACTTTTCCTCCCATCGACATTTGTCTGAAAACCCAGAAATCACAAACTATCGTTGACCATTGTTTCTGTTTGGTACATTTCTATATACATTATGGTAATTTCATTTTGATAAATCATCACTTCTGCTTTCATGCTCACATTGCTTTTATTCGACTAATGAGACTCTGGTCACACACGTCTCAGTGAGAATTACGGCCAACCACCACAAACTTGGTCGTGTATGACAGGTATGATTGATTATGTCCATAAACAACATGTTTCATGTTTCCTGTAGCTGACAATTGTCTCGTAATGTACATTATTCCATTTTCATAGAGATTTGCCCTGTAACAAACAATTGAGTCATTACCAACATTATTTCCATAACCAACGTTTATCCTGTAACTGACATTTGTCTCATATCAAACATTTGTCTCATAACCAACATCATTTCCATAAAGAGATTTGTCCATAACCGACGTTTGTCCTATAATTAGCATTATTTCCATTACCAACATTTGTCCTGTTACCTTTTCTTTGTTTGTCTGCACATGCTGTCAAAGGTCAACGCTACAAGAAGTGTAATCTTTCATAGACAGCAATGCATGTTTTGTTATTGGAATTAAATTAATGAATTCATTTTATTGCATAATTGTGACCATCACCAGCCCTCCCTAAGGAAGGGTAAGAAATACTTTATTATAAGGAGGATATAAAAAGAGGGAGTAGTGTTACACCTGGGTGAAGGGGAAGGGAACAGGGAAGAGAGAGTAAGGGTAGGAAATGGAAAAGGTGGGGAAAAAGTGACTGCTTTAAAGTGAGAGTGAGATGTGATGTTATAGTTGTGTATATTGTGCTTATTGTGTTGTGATCTGTGTGAAGTGTGAAGCTTAGCTATAAAGGTGGTGTCTGTGGACAGAGGGAAGGAAGGAGTGAGTGGTAATACCTAGAACAGGTGTTTGGATCAACCTGTCTAAAGTTAAGCCCAGTACGAATGTAGTGTGTGAGTGAGTGTTGGTGGTCAGTCTGCCCCAGGGCAGCTGTGGCTACAACAGTAGCTTACCACCACAAGTGTGGGTGAAAGAATAATCCCTTAATTCTGCAAAGCTACTTTGAGTGTCCAAAAAAGCGCTATATAAAATTGATGCATTATTATTATTATTATTATAAGTACGAGTTTTATCCCACAGTCCAAGGCCAGTGCGTCCATGACCAAAGTTTGTGCACGAACCGCTTCTGTGAAGCCAGGCGCCACGCCGGGCCCGAAGAGGCCACCAGGCCAGCAGAAAGAGTGGGGGCCAGGGAGCCCCAGGCCACCCCTTCACGACCGAGCACCCCCCCCAGACGCCCCAGCGACCACGGGCCGAGTGCAGGCCACTGTCCCCCACACACACACCTGAGAAAGCCCCAAGGAGCCGATGACCCAGCGCACCCCGCTACTGACCCCAACCCCCCCGCCAACCACCACCCCCACCCACACCCCAGCACCAAAGCCCCCCAAGGGGAGGGCCCAGAGAGCCCTTCGCCCGAGACCCTGGCAGAGGAGCAAAGGTCCTGCCACCCGCCGAGAGGGCAATTTGTCCTGTTACCAACATTTGTCTCATATCAAACATTTGTCCTGTAACCAAAATGACTTCCATAAAAAGATTTGTCTTGTAACCAATATTTGTCTCATAACTGACATCATTTCCATAAAGAAATCTGTCCTGTAATAGACATTTGAGTCATAACCGACATTATTTCCATAACTGACATTTGTCTCATAACTGGCATAATTTCCATAACACACATTTGTCCTGCAACCAACATTTTTGTCATAACATTATTTCCATAACTGACATTTGTCTCATAACTGACATTTTCATCATAACGACCATATTTCCACGTGAGTGCGCCCTAAATGAAAGCCCTAAACTACAACATCACATCATCCTCTGAGTATTAATGTTGTGCAGCAGAGCTTTAAAGGACAATGAATGGATGTAATCAGGGTATAATTGATGGCACAGGTCTGTGTGCTGTGTCACTGTGCGTCCGTTGCTAATGGCCACTGCTGGGGCGCTACGCTAATATATTAGACTACTAGCTACTAGCTGCTGTTGTGCTGAGTCGTGGTTCCAGTGAGAGGATGGAGGAGGAATATTTAAGATTATAAATCACAACAATGCAGAAACAGTCATTCATTTCAAAACAAGTCTATATTTACATAGTTGTGTCTTTTTTCCTTTGTCGAGGTAAACAAAGTCCTGAGCTTATCTTAACATGTTAATAAGTTAGTTATGTAACTAATCTGAACAAAATGTTTGTGTGTTCTTGGAGTCATTTTGTGTTTTTTTTTTCTATATTTGTGTTATCCTTTTGTGTATTTTCCTGTTATTTTGTGTATTTTTGTTGTCCTTGTGTGTATTTTTCTGTTATTTTAAGGGTCATTCTGTGTATTTTTGTTGTCCTTGTGTGTATTTTTCTGTTATTTTAAGGGTCATTTTGTGTATTTTTGTTGTCCTTTTGTTATTATGTGTATTTTTGGGTTCTCTTTGTGTATTCTCCTGTTATTTTGTGTATTTTTCAGGTAATTTTGAGTATTTTTTTTTTTTGCCCTTTTTGTATTTTTGGGGCCATTTTATGTATTTTTCTGTTATTTTGTGTATTTCTGGTTCATTATATATATTTTTGGGGGTTATTTTGTGTATTGTTTGGGGGGTCATTTTGTGATTTTCCTGTTAAGTGTATTTCTGGAGTCATTTTTTGTATTTTTGGGCTCATTATGTGTATTCTTCTGTTATTTTGTGTATTTTTCTGTTATTTTGAGTATTTTCTTGTTATTTTGTATATTTTTCTGTTATTTTGTGAATTGTTTGAGCTCATTTGGTGTGTTATTATGGTATTTTGTGTATTTTTCTGTTATTTTGTATATTTTTCTGTATTTTGTGTATTTTTGGGAAGACGGTGTCGATGATGATGCAAAGGAAATGAAACCAAAGGCAAAAAGGACAATTGTGGGCAGTAAATGCCAAACACAGTGTTGTCATTATTTTGGATGAAGCATTGTGTGTGGGCGGACAGTTCTCTGAAGGCATCTAATCCATTAGCAACAACAATAGCCAGGATACGAGCGGGCACACACTTGTTATTAAATAGAACACGTGCCATTGGCTGGGAACTCTACGTAACTGTTGGATCATCACAGAACTAAAGCCTGGATGCTTGGCTAGAGCACGGCTGATAAAAGGATTGCAGTTCAGCGTGCTGTGGCTGATTTTAATGAGCTGTGGCACTTTTATTATCATTATTAATTAGCTCTTTTACACCAGCAGCCTGTGATTGATAAGGTGGAGTTAAACAAATTTCCTTGGGTCGTTGGAATCAATGAAGAGGCTTTTTATCTGCTTAACTGCCACTAAGCCTCGCTCATCACCAGCAACACTGGGAGATTTGTAGAGTGTTTAATTAGAACGACGTGACCGGGCACACATTCATCTTCTGCTCCTGGATTCACACACTTTCATTTATATTAGTAATACATAGCAATCCTTCAACTGTATAATCCTTTACTTCACGTACAGCACAGACACAGGGCCTAAGATTCTCCGTCATCACAGATGGAAAACTCACATTATGAAATTCAAAAGCAAAGCCTCCCAGCCAGGGGTTCTCAACCTTGGGGCTTTGGAACTACACCAAACTTGTCATATTTTAACCTATTTTCATCACTTTTTCTTGACATATTTTTGCTCTTTTAATGCATTTTTGCTACATTACTCCCATTTCTGACACTTCTCTATCAATTTTCAATGTCTTTTCTGCACATTTTTTCCACATTCCAGACATTTTCAGCTCTTATAAACCCTTTACACCACTTTTCCACATATGTTGACCCATCATTAGTGTAAGAATTAAGTTAAGTTTTTAGAAAACTGTACCCAAATAATAATACCCAAACACGAGAAAAAGAACAAGGAAGGCGGTCTTGGGAGTGCCTCTGATGTGGGTTATCAGTTGTAGCGATGTAGCTAATTAACCTAGATATTTGAGTAAAAATATAACAATTAAAGATTAAAAGTGTCATAAAAATAAGTACTCGAGTAAAGTAAGGTTTTTGTCTGTTAGAAATCATTACTGACGTACGAGTCACATGGTGCGTTCTGCAAACACATCACCCACGTGTTTACGCGCTAATCCGTGTCAGTTCCTAATCAGACAAGCGGTAAAATGGGATTAGAGACAAGGTGCTGGTGCTCCTATCCTTGTTCACTAAACACAGTTTCTACTCTCAGACCACACACACACGCACACACACACGCGCACACACACACGCACACACACACACACACGCACGCACGCACGCACACACACACACACGCACATGCACACGCACACGCACACGCACACACACACACACGCACACACGCACACACACACACACACACACACACACACACACACACACACACACACACGCCCTTATCCTTGTCTTTCAGACCTGAACATTCCAGGGAAACCAGTTCATTAGACTGGCAGCAACAAACCAATCTGAGGAAAAACATCACAACTGTTTTTACAAGTGAGAAAACGACAAAAAAAAAAAAAAAAAAGAAAACAAAGGGTTGCAAAATTTGAATTAATCCAAGTAATTCACTAAATTTAGAGTTTCTTTGTCATTCAAACTTGAACTTTACAGTAAATTTGAATCCACTTACACCTGCGTGCTTACAGTTTTTATTTTTACTTTTATTTATTTTTTTAATTAATCCTAACTATTTATTTAATTAGTTTTTAACCATTTTTAGCCTCGTAATAAATCTGGATTGTTCCTGGTGGTTAATCTAATTCCTGGGATTATTTTGTGTCAGAGATTGGATTTATCTGAATCCTTTCAGATCTCTGTTACATACAGGAGCAGGATTGGTGTTAATAGAGTCCTGATTCAGTACAAAGACAAATCTTTACCCCTAAACACTAACCCATAAGTATAGTATGTTAAGGTTTAATTCATTCAACAACAGTTTTTCAGGAAATTTACTTTGATCTCCTGACATGTTTTGACTCTCTACTACCAGTCTTCTTCAGAGGTGTCTGCTGATCGCTTTGATGTTTCCCTGACTTCCACATAATAATTCTTGCACGTTCTTTTTGTCTTCATTTTCAATAATATGTTAAGGTTTCATTTTGTTTTCATTTGTTGTTGTTTCTCTCATTTTATGTGTTTGAGTCATTTTATGCATTGTGTGTTGTCCTTTTGCTAATATTTTCCTGATATTTTGTGCATTACTGGGGCGATTTTGCGTATTCTTCTGTTATTTTGTGTATTTTTGTTGTCCTTTTGTGTATTTTTCTGATTTGGTCTCATTTGGAAAGGCTGGAAGAAGTCTACCAGTGTTAGCGAGTCTTTTTGGAGCAATACCTAATATCCTCCAGATCCAGGTAAAAGGGGATTACAATATGCTGTGGAGGGATATAATCAACATATTAAACAAAGGACACATTACAACTATTGAAGCGATTCACCGAATGGTGCAGCAGCAGCTCCAGCTCAACTGACCTTTTTCCCTTCTTTTTACCCTGCTTTCCTATATCTTATATTCTTGTTATTTCTTACAAACATGGACGCCCAAACTGCACCAATTTTTCTGCAATCTTTGTGATCGTGTCAAGACAAACTGCCAGCAGAACTGAAGTCTGCATTCAATGTGAACACTTTTAAATCAAAGTTAAAGACACACTTTTTCTGTATCGCGTATGATTTGTTGATGATTTTAAATGTTTTTACTGATCATTTTAAATGTTTTTTTCTAATGTTGACGACTTTAATGCTCTTATTGATATTAAGCTGTTGAATGTTTTCTGTTGCACGTTTTGATCACGTAAAGCACAATGAATTGCCTTGTGTATGAAATGCACTATACAAATAAATTTGCCTTGCCTCGAAGCCACGGCTCCATTGTTTACACACGAGATCAGCTGTTAGCACTCCATGCTAATGCTACGCCAGCTCACGCAATGAGACTCGACATCCCCCGTGAACTGAGGAGGAAACGGAGGGGATGTCACGTGGGGCAAAAGCGCTGCGTAAGGAGGAAAAGATATCAGCCTGTGCTCCTGTCCGTCATCGTGGGGAATGTTAGATCTACTGTATCTCCAATAAGACGGACGAGCTAGCGTCGCTAACCTGGCATGAGAAGGACCTGCACAAGCCATGAGCACACCGCATCATCACTGTGCCTGCTCTGAACATGTCGGACTGGTTTACATAGTAACGGTTGCTCGTACATATGATTGGTCAATGGCTGTTTGTGGGCGGGGTTTTGCGAAAGGTCAATTATGCAAAAAAAAAAAAGTTGGCTGATTTGCCATGAGTTGTTTTTTAAAAGTCATTAAAGAGGTCTGAAATAACTTTGTTTTATTTGACGCTACGTGAATAAAATCTAGTTTTGAAAAATCACTAAATTTAGCAACAACGTAGTCTACATTATTGGCCGCTAAAACAAAACAAGCTAACAAGTACTCCAAGTGCTCATGAGGAATGTAGTAAAACTGAAAATAAAGTAATAAAGATACAAAGATAAGTAGGTGTTTATAGCTGGTATAGTTAGGTTGAAGTGTGCCTGTGGTATTAGCCCCTAACGTGTAATAGGCCCATAACTCCGTAGCTCCATTTCCCTCCGCCACTGAAGGTGAAGGAGGGCAACGCGGTGGCAGCAGCAGTGACTGTGGATGGTGATAAAGCTGTGGGCCTGTGTCGTTAGCCGCCCTGCTGCTAACACAGAACTAGAGCGCTTTATATATTATTAGCGGACAGAGCTGACAGCGGAGGGAGACAAAGTGGCCGACGCTGAGCGCGACCTGAAACATTCCTCCATATTTCCTGCTCTTGTCATAAAGCGGGGCAGGACGGAGCAGATGAAGTGTCTCTCACTGATGTAACACAGCGTATAAATCTACTTTAATTACCCAGTGTTGGGACAGGCTGTAGAAGACATCAGTGGATTTATTGGGTCTTAACTTGGCATCTTAACGACTTCGTGCTTTTAATATCATTACCCTGTAATTTATTCTCCTACGTGCACACGTACACATGCTCACATTGCATCGCCAACCTCCACAGTGCAGCTCTACTCTGTCTGTCTGTGTGCGTCTGTGTGTGTGTGCGTGTACATATATTATATTTATATACGTATATAAATGTGTGCATTTATCTGTCTTTATATAAAAATATATTTATATTTATATATATATGCTAATACTATGATGGACGTACAGCCAAAAAGACAGGTCACTACATACTAAGTGCTTTGCTAACCAACATGTAGGACTGGTGACAAAGTGCTTAGCTAACCAAAACATATGGCACTGGTTGCTACATGCTAAGCTCACCAAACATGTAGGACTGGTCACTACATAATAAGCTGACTTAAACATGTGGGACTGGTCGCTATGTGCTAAGTTAACCAAACATGACGGACTGGTGGCTAACTGCTTAACTAACCTAAACATGTGGGACTGATGGCTACGTGCTAAGAAAACTAAACATGTGGGACTAATGGCAACATGCGAAGATAACCAAAACATATAGGACTGGCGGCTACAAGCTAAAATAACCTAAACTTGTAGGACTAACGGCTACATACTAAGCTAACCTAAACATATGGGACTGGCGGCTACAAGCTAAAATAACCTAAACTTGTGGGATTGGTGGGTACATGCTAAGCTAACCAAACATGTGGGACTGGTGGCTACATGCTAACCTAACCTAAATATGTGTGACTGGTGGCTAGGTGCTAAGCTAAACAAAACATGTGGCTGTGGTTGCTACATGCTAAACTAACCAAACATGAAAGACTGGTTGCTATGTGGTAAACTAACTAGCATGTAGAACTGGTAGCTATGTGCTAAGCTAACCAACATGACGGACTGGTGGCAACGTGCTAAGCTAACCAATATGATGAACTGGTGGCTACGTGCTAAGCTAAATAACATGACGGACTGGTGGCTACATGCTAAGCTAAAGAACATGACGGACTGGTGGCTACGTGCTAAGCTAAATAACATGACGGACTGGTGGCTACGTGCTAAGCTAAATAACATGACGGACTGGTGGCTACGTGCTAAGCTAAATAACGTGACGGACTGGTGGCTACGTGCTAAGCTAAATAACATGACGGACTGGTGGCTACATGCTAAGCTAAATAACATGACGGACTGGTGGCTATGTGCTAAGATAGCATTATCATCTGCAATACGTGGAACACAAATATTTATCTTCGATTTTCATTCTCCTTTACCTGGAAAGATGCACAATATGACACACAAAACGATTAAAAAAAAAAAAAAAACACTAAATGTGACTGCCTTGAGCCGTCCACTCAAATATTCCAAATTTAATCAATTATTAATTTCTGGAGGTGGGAGAACTGCAGGAGTGAGCATGTCTTTAGTTGAAGTGAGATTCAAGATTGAAAGTAATAAAAGAAAGTTAAAAATGTGAACGCTGCAAAAAAGCCGAAACCAGAGGAGGTTACGATGAGATTGAAATGCTTTTATTCATTCTCATTTTAAAGCTGTGAATGCTGGAGATGTATTTCATCTAAAGGTGCTCATAATTCTCAGTATGCTTTAAAAATAATCTCCTTGTGCAGCTGTTGATGGATCACATGGAGGCTCCACTGCATTATACACTACACTCTTTGTTTTTAGGTCTCATGGGAGGCCTTTTGTGTATTCCTTTATTTATGAATAAATACATCCAAGTTTCAAAACTTTTTCTGCTCACTTTTTAGCCGTAGCATCATCGCTCACACAGCACATGTTAGCATACCCTGCTAGCTTAAATGCTATACAGTAACAGAGTAAAAATGCTCTAATACTTTAAATTTAGGGATTATAGGATTGAAACAGTGTGTTCACCCTCTCTCACACAGAAAGTCGTCTGTTCTGCGTTGCCAGATACATCTAATGAAGACATGGGCTGCTTTTGGCTTTTGGTCAGTTTTGTGTGGCACTCAAAGCAAATGCACAAAGTACTCCAAAAACACACAAAAATGACAGAAGAATACACAAAAGGACAAAAAAATTACAGAAAAATACACAAAAGGACAACAAAATTACAGAAAAATACACAAAAGGACAACAAAAACATTCAAAACAATAGAAAAATCACAAAAGAATAACACAATTTTATGAAAGGACAACAAAAACACACATATTGACTAGTCAAAACCATTCAAACAGACAGAAAAATACACAAAATAATAACAAAAATGCACAAAAGCACAACAAAAAAACAACAAAATTACTCAAAAAGATTCACATACACACAACTTACTCTAAAAACATAAAATGACAAAAAAAATACACAAAATTAGAAAAAATATCTATATATATATATATATATATATACAAAAATAAACAAATATACACAAAGCAACACAAATGTTATGTAACAACCTGTTTCAGAATAAAGACATTGTAAATGATAAATGGTTCTCAATTAGCAACATGGTAAAATAAAGATAGGATTGTTATTATTTACTCAAAAATGTGATTTATCATGACCAAATATGGTCATATTTGCTAATAACTTGTTTTTAATTGATTCACATCACTAGTAAAAGGTCTTACTCATGTAAAGTACAAATACCTGCTGAAGTACAGTAACAGAGTTAAGTGTGTTCTGTTCCTGGATGCTGAGCTCAGCATGTTGCCAGTGGTGGAGGTCACAGTGGGGCAAACAGGAAGTGGTTCTCCACACCCTCAGTGTGGGTGGGGTGGTTTGGGAATTACAGTCAGTGACAGTCCATCCATCACCCGGAGGGAAAACCCCAAACTAACCAAAATGTTTATAGCCTGTTTTCCCTCGATGACAGACTTCTACAGCACAAAGCTACGTATGCCTCAGAGCTACAGCTATGAACACACAGGCTACGTTAGCATGCTGTTAGCCCCTTATTATCTATAGGCTGCACTTTAAAGCCTCGCATTGGGTCTAAAAACTGTATCAGACGCATCGTGTCTCACTGCTGTCACGCTGTGAGCTACGCAAAGATTTGGAGTTCATTTAAATCAGTTCAAACAATATTAATCACAGGCCTTATAGCATAACAACAGATTATATTTCATTTATATTATTTTGTAGTGGTGGGACTCGATTAAATAAATTCATCTAATTAATTAGAGACTTTGTAATTAATTATTCTAAATGTATCTCAACAATATTTAACACAAGAAGCAACATTTTTAAATTTAAATGTACGTTGGTCTATTACTGAATTAATGAAAACAATAAATAGTGTTTATTATTTCCATCACTGAGTGCTAACATAATGTGTAATATGAATAAATAATATTGTGATTTAATTGCTCACAAAGCACAAACTTAATTTTTTTTTTTTTTGTAAACTTTCTAAAACAATTGTGTTTTTATTTATTAAAACAAAAAACAGCACTTAGTCCAGAACATTCCAAGTGGAAACTGAACAGTGTAAAATATTTAGAATATCTGTGGATATCATGAAATAAACAGAGCAACTGATGAAGCTGATGAATTTAGTTTGAAATAGTCTTTCTACAAAGCAGTTGATAAACTGGGTCAGACGATGCTATCTGTAGCCCCGCCCACATCCTCTAACACAGAGAGTGGTCGACTGTCCACTGTTTTATTGACTGAAACGCAGCATATGACTGGACTGACCGAGACACTCTTTTCAGGATCCTAGAGTTACGTACTGGAGCGAAAATGCTTATCAAACTACTGAAACGCATAAACAATGAAACAACAAGCACTCATCAGCTTTTGAAACAATATCTGGCTGCAGACAGGGACGCCTCGAATCCCCATGTATTTTTAACATCTTCCTTGACTTTGTTCTGCAATGTACTCGTGACCGAGTAGATCGAGAACTCCCTGATCCCGATGGCTAACAATTTGTGTAGCAAAAACAAAGACAATGTGTTTCAATGTTACACAAGAGGAAAAAGATCTGAGGTCCATTGGTAAGATAAAGGAGAGACATGTTGAGAATGTTACCAGCTTTACATACCTTGGCCATGTCATATCAAATGTGGAAGGTTGTTCTGCATTTACTGTCCAGCGTATTGCTTCAGCTCATAAGAGATAAAAAACGTGCTCACGGATCGTCGGATAAAGCCGTCCACCCGTGTAAAGTTTCTAACTGCGTGTGTGCGCAGCCGTCTTACGTACAGTCCTCAAGCCTGTCATCTTACCATCTCACAGCTGGCAAAATTGGATTCCACATGGATTAATTTTCTTGTCTGAAATGGGTTTGAACATGTCAATGCACCACCAAGACAAAGAGATGAAACACCATCTTTAGAAGAAGACAACGTAGACTGGCGCTTCAAATATATCAATCTCGACATACTCCGCCTCACCCACTCTACACCGATCCATAACTTCTGTCTTGTCCAACACCTTAAGTACATTGCTCATATAACTAGACTTCCTAACTCAGCCCTGGAAAAACAAATTCTGTTCCGCTCTAATAATAAACCGTAAACCTGTGACATATGGAAAAACTACGATAAACTTACAGGCCTTTCTTCTATTCAACTCCAACGGGAAATGCAAGAAAATCCTTGGCACCCAACCTGCAGAAGCAGTGGAAGGGGAAGATTGATGATGATGATGATGATGATGATGATGACAATCATTTATTCACTGACTTTGTTCATTTGTCACTCATGGATTTATTCATTTTGGTTCTGAACCCTGTCTGAGTGTCAGTGTGGATTGGAGACACTGTCTGCTCCACTAGGACCGTTGTCCCTGCTAGCTGCTACGTGTTAGCATTGAGGTGCTAGCTGTTGCATGTTAGCATTGAGGTGCTAGCTGCAACATGTTAGCATTGGGGTGCTAGCTGCTACATGTTTAGCATTGAGGTGCTAGCTGCTACATGTTAGCATTGAGGTGCTAGCTGCTACATGTTAGCATTGAGGTGCTAGCTGCTACATGTTAGCATTGAGGTGTTAGCTGCTACATGTTAGCATTGAGGTGCTAGCTGCTATATATTAGCATTGAGGTGTTAGCTGCTACATGTTAGAATTGAGGTGCTAGCTGCTACATATTTAGCAATGAGGTGATAGCTGCTACATCTTTAGCGTTAAAGTGCTAGCTACTACATGCTAGCTGCTACTGCTACTTCTCCGCTGGTTCTCCCATTTCTTGTGCTGTGGCCTGTGCATCAGTATTATTGGTATACTGGGAACTCGTGAAATGAGAACGTTCCGCTCTTTTTGGAATGCAAAAACAAAGCGATTAACTACATTATTTTTTTTTGTGCATTATTTTTCTGTAATCAATTAATCGCAATAAATGCGTTAAAGTCCCAGCCCTAATTATTTTATTATTGACTACTCATCACTTGCGTGGCTGTGAAATACGTTTCTCAATAATAAAAAAAAAAATGTATATTCAGAAACTTTATGAAAAATTCCCATTCAACGACAAAATCACAATTCTGAAAAACTAGAAATATTTTTTCAAAGCTCACTGCTTCCTGTCATTAGTAGAGATACAGATACAAATCTGGTTTTAATTCCTGCATCGCAAACACAACAATTAATTTCAGTATTTGTAAATGTTTGGGGTTCATAACGTAATGAGTTACTCTTATTTTGGAAGTTTATTGAAGAAAAGAGAAGCCTTCAGATGGCCAGAAGAACAAGCAGAGGATGCTTTTTCTTTTCACGTGTTTCTAGTGTGTGTGTGTGTGTGTGTGTGTGTGTGTGTTTTTCTTAAGTGCTGCCAGGTGATTTATGGGCCTTGTCTCCGTCTGCCAGCAGTTTGTCTCTCCTAGCACAGACGATGAATGGTCCGCTGTCAGCCCCGACTGAACCTCTTCCACCGCTCCCTCGCTCAAATTACCTTTCTCCTCCTCTTCCTCTCATCTGCACTATCTTATCTCCCCACGTGCTCTGCATGCACCTCGTCATCCCTGCTTCCTCTCTCACTTAGCTGATTTGATCCACCTCTCCCTGCTTCCATGACCCGGTCGCCCCAGCAGATCTCCTCTCCATCACAGAGAGAAGCTCCTCTGTGGATCTGAGGACGTATCCAAACAAATCCAGACCTATAATCTGATCATCACTAATATCAACTTCATACCAATCAACGTACGTTTGTTCACGTACTCGTTACATTTTGATGCATAATAAAAACAAACGACTATGAAAACTCTTCCATGGGAAAAAAAATCCCAGGATACAAAGAAGTATCATTACAGTGACGTCGTTTCACATGGCTATTAGCATTTGCTTAGATTAGCATTAGCTTGTTGTAAATGTCACACTAACGTACTGCTCATACGTCTGATGTCTAAATGAGTATGTAGTGCGTTCACATTAGATAGTATGAAATCACTGAGTACATGAGAAATACCTGGATGTATACTATATAGAGACATTTTTTTAAGTATGCACGGTGGGCACACTAGTCATACTCAATGTCCCATGATGCATTGCGAGTGGAATGTAAAATGGTCCTGGGATTGGCTGTCAGTGCCAAATCCTTTCAGATCCTTTCAACGCAGGTGCGTAGACTATGTCACTTCCTTCACTCGCAATCCTTACGACAGAGCTGCTGGGACGTGATATTTTAATATGAACCGACCATACAACATTTGGTAAATATTTAAATAGTACACATTTTAATATGTGACTGTTTTGTGGTGTTTTTAATTGTTAAGAAGAAAAAGAAAAAAAGGAAAAAACCACTGCAAGACGATATATACAAAAACGGATTAAAACAATACACAACACTGACAATCAAAAACCAAACAGAAAATAAAATAAAAACCAAAAAAAAAAATCGGAATTCACTCAAAACATACATGTCTAATTCTTTTTAAATAGCAGGGTTTCAACTTTTTAAATAGTACAGTAAAGAGGTTGAGTCAGCACTTTTACTTCACCAGCGTATATTTTACAGCAGCGTCGCTACTTTTACTGATGTTAAAGGACATTCTGTGAATCACACACTAACTGAAGCATAAAGTCAAACTTGGTGAGCTTTATATGGCTTTAAAAATGGGATCAAACGACAGGTGTGTGTTTTGGAGGGTTTTTGTTCCTCCGTGTGGTTAATTGTGCTGTTATTCTCATTATTGAACACCTCGCCCACTGCTCTCCATCCACATCACTCTGTGCACTGTAAGTCATTCATTAAAAATCACCAGGCTCTCCATCACATGCTATAGAGCAGCGGCTCCTGTGCTAATGGTAGATATACAGTGACACGCTAATGATGTGACCCGTGCTGCAGAGTGCGGCCAGCATCGATCCAGGGCTGATTTATTACAGGCTCCCGCTGATTATTGGCCCATTAATCAGTCTGGGATTACCCCATCGATACCAGTGCTTAGGCTGGTTTGTACAACGGAGCCGCTCTGCAATTTACTGTGTCACTTCTGAACCAGCAGGGGCTGATCTGAGAGTCACATGATCAACATTCATGTCAGCATTAGAATAACAACCATTCAGAGCATTAACACAGGAAACAACAAAGTCTCTGTGTTTGTTCTGTGTATTCTTTGGGTTATTTTTGTACGTTTTTCCTCGTCATCTTGTGTGTTTTTCTTTATTTTGTATATTTTTCTCTCATTTTGTGTCCTTGTTTCATTATTTATGTGTATATTGTCATATTCTGTCTTTGGAGTCATTGTGGTTTATCTTTAATCTTCTTTTGTATATTTTTCTGTATTTTTTAAGTTGTCATGTGTGTTTTTGGAGTACATTCGCTGTATTTTTCTGTCATTCTGTGACATTTGAGTATAAACGTTGTCATTTTTATCATTTGTGCAAACCGACAAATGATTCCAAAAATACATAACACAAAAGTTTCACCAAGTGCTTACAAAGATACATAAAACAGAAAAACGAAACACACAGAACCACAAAAATGACCCGAAACACACACAAAACTATTCATAATTTTCACAAAATGCCAACAAAAAAAAAATCCAAAATAACAAAAAGCTCCAAAAACACACAAAATGAAAACATTAAATATGTCAAACGTTATTTATGTGAATGTATTCATATTCATACAGTATGTAGTCATTTTGTCTATTTTTGTTGTCGTTGTGAATTTTTTGCTGTTATTTGTTTGTTTTTGTGTGGTTTATTTTGAATCTCGTTTTGTATATTTTTCTGTATTTTTGTAGTCCTCACGTGTGTTTTTACGGTAAATGTTGTGTATTTTTCTGTCATTTTGTGATATTTGAGCATTAATGTTGTCATGTTTGATCATTTGTATCCCATATTTTTCTCTTATGTTATGCGTTTTTGTGACTATTGGCCCTTTGACTGTTTGTAAACATTGTGACGTATTTTGTTTGGTGGGGCTTTATTATCTTCATTTTTCTGAGCACGAGTGTCCGCTGGAATCCTATAAAACTTTCACTAACGTTATTCCTCCTATTTTAGCACCCAAACACACAACAAAGCTGTAACATTACTAGCCTCCACAGTAGGTATATACATAACAATTCACTCAACTCCCGATACAACTCGATTCACAATACTGGGTTCACGATACGATTCTCTCACGATTTATTTTACAAAATGTGACTGTAGACAAATGATGACTGAAAAATATTCCTTTATTTTTTGGGGGAAAAAACTATAAAAAACTATACTGTTTTCCTTTTATTTTTCATTGTCAAAAGAATCCCTTGATAAACTATTCAAAACAATGCAATTTAACTAAAAATAAATCTTGAATGAAATAAATAAAGGAATAATACAAATGACGAAGAAGCCTATTAATTTAAATTCGGGTTCTATAGTAAACAATGCAAAATGGCAAAATAGTTCTTTTTCTTTTTAAAAGTGCAACTGAAAATGTATTTTGTGCCTTAACAATTGGATTAAAAAAAAAAGTAATTTCACTGTAATTAGGTCAGATGTTTGTTTGGACCAGCAGAGGGCGCTGGTAACCCAGTGGTCGGTTGGCATGCAGATATCTTGCAGTGAAGAAGAGATGCTATGCTAGCAGACAGAGCTAACAGAAAAACGTGCCTTTTACAGATATTCATGTAATATTACAGATATTTTTTCGGTGCTAAAGGGGTAAGGAATCATTTATGAACATGTTTAAAAGTAGAAGGCAGCCAGAAAGAAAGTATTAGATTCCGCCCGCCGCCAACACTTCTGGTTAAAAAAAAGTACTGCGATTCAATTTTCACAGTATCGATGTGAATCGTCCATCCATCCATTTTCATACCTGCTTATTCCCGTTTAACAGGGTCGCGGGGGTCTGCCGGTGCCAATCTCCGGCTCTCATAGGGCGCTGGGCGGGGGTACACCCTGGACAGGGCGCCAGTCCATCACAGGGCAACACAGACACAGACAACCACTCACTCATTCACTCCTATGGGCAATTTAGAGACTCCAATGTGGATTGTGGGAGGAAGCCGGAGTACCTGGAGGAAACCCACGCACCACGGGGAGAACATGCAAACTCCACACAGAAAGGACCCAAGTCCACCCCAGGGCTTGAACCCAGGACCTTCTTGCTGTGAGGCGGACGTGCTAACCACTAAGCCACCGTGCGCCCCGATGTGAATCGTGATACCTATTAATCGATTTTTAACTGCCTTACGATTAATCGTTACATCTCTACTCCACAGTCTTTAGCTAGCGGCGTTTCCAGCCTATTACAAAATATACAAAACTAAAACACATAAAATGACAGCAAAAACCCACAAATGATTCCCAAAAAATACACAACACAACTCAAAATTTCACAAAATGCTAACAGACACAAAAATTACTGAGAAAATACAGAAAATTAAAAAACAAAAAGCTCCAAAAACACACAAAATGAAAACATTAAAAATGTGAAATGACTAAAAACTACACAAAAACAACAACAAAAACACTTCAAATGAAAATGAAACAAAAAAAATACACAAACTCCAAAACATAGATTTATTTGCTACACATTGGACACACAAAGACACACACTTTTGTGTATTTTTCTGTCATTTTGACATTGTGCGTCACCATGTTGTGTGTGTAAAGCTGTGAAGTTGAGTGAGGGCGGGGCTTAGAAGAATTTGTGCAGAGGCAGACACTCAGGAGGAAATAGGTTAAGTAGCAGCTCTGAGAGTGAGGATTTCAAAATAAAACTCAGAACGCAAACCTCCACGACACCACAGCAATCCCCCATAATGCATTGTTAGATGTTGATCTGGATCTTCCACAAAATTTTATCACTTGTTCCTGAAAAATCAATCAAAATCGATCCAAATAAAAATCTCAGAACCTATTACTTATATTATATAATATTCTATATTACATACATCTATATCGCTGCATTGTGCTGTAAATGAAGCATTATTTTCTCATCATTTTGATGTCATTGGTTCGTCTCAGAGGACACAAAGCAAAAGGTAAAACAAGGACGAGTTTCAGAATAAATTAGCGAATGTCGACAACAAACCTAACAATCCAGAGTCATGAGTGAGTGATGTCGGTAGCTCTAATCCCCCCCTCCAGGACTGAGCAGCAGATGCAGAGCTACGGCCCCTCCGTGGGCTGCCAGCAGCTTTACGGTGGGCCGTAAACCACGGGTTTACTACAGCCAGCAAACGGCACAGAGTGATTTTATAATAAAAACCAACTCTAAAGAGCCAAAGGAGAAAAGGATCCAGGAACTTTAGGAGAGGCTTTGATGGCCGAGCACACGCCTTTCTATTTTATTAGTGAATGCGTTCAGGCCGTTAAACAGCATCTGATACTAGCCTCGTAAAGCAGACGTAACGCCCTCGTAAACACGTCCAGACACCTGTCGTGAACATTAATGATGTTTATGGATCAAACTGATCTACTGGAGCCACTCTCTGTTTTTCTCTGTTATTGTGTGTGTATTACAGCTCTGTCAGGTGTTGGAAACACAGGCTATGATGAATTGTAACTTCCTGTTAGCGTAGCTAGCTGCTGTGCTAACAGACCTGAGCATTAGTTTTAATGCTGATGTTTTCACACATTCACAATGAACAATAAACTGTTTCATTTGACTTTTTCACTCACTGAACCGTTACAGCCAAAGTACATATATGAAAATTATTATGGGGGCAATTTTGGCCCCCGTAGTTGAAAATGATTGTGAACCATGAACATTTATTTGTTAGAGTTAGTGATGCACAGAAATTCCAGTCACCGAAAATGGCCTAAAAGTGCATTTTCAGTTTTTGGCCGAAACAAGATAATGTAAAGACACCTGATAATGAGTTGCAGGAAGTACATTTTTTTATCTATCTATAAAGCAAGGAATCTCTGTCTGTATGTGTGTTCCTCAAATATCTCTGCGGTTCAGGATCAGAATGAGCTGAGACTTTCAACATGGTTGCTGCTTGGTTCAAGGGTGTGCAAAGTGGAATTTGTTTGGACTGCAATGATAAAGATAATAAATTATTTCATAAAATTGTCCACCGCCTTTAGAGCGGAGCCACTAGAGTCACTGCACGTCAGAGCCAATCACTGCACGTCAGAGCCAATCACTGTAGAGCCCACCCCCACGCCCCTACCTCCTGGTTTTGAGTGAAACAGCAGAGAAGTCTGTACTTTGGTCAATCAGCTCAACGATAACACACTGTTTTGCTTTGTCTGCTGTGTGTGTGTGTGTGTGTGTGTCTAGCAAGCGCGGGCACAGCGGACCAGGCAGAGGCTCTGTATCGCGGTAGCAGAGCTGAGACGGGGGTTCGAGGAACGGTGCTTCACGGCCGCCCCGTGGCGTGGAGCTGGAAGAGGGTGGAGGACGACTGGGTCAGACGGGCCCTCTCTATCTTCTCTGCACGAGGGGGCGGCGGGCACACACACCGCCTCACGGGCAGGCAGAGGAGTAAGCACGACAGGCCAGAGGAACCGTCCGCCCTTTAAATGACCCTCGCTAACACCAACCCTCACCACTACTGAACTATTTCTCATTCTAATAAAATCATCACTATGCTACTTCCATCTAACATTACCAATGTCTGTCTTAAAACTAATTATTCAAAACGTAACATGTTTGTTTAAACATACTAAGGGTTTGTGTTTCACACCAATGCAATAGCATAACCATGATGGATAACAAATTCATACTTATTACAATATTCGACCATACATACCCTTTAATTATCCTCAAAACAGAAATCTAACCAGATTTAGCTTTCAAAACACTTTCAAATATCATGCTGTTGCATCACTGTTTTTTATTTTTCCCAATGGCTAAAAAAGCAAAAGGCACGTCCCACCTTCAAACACAACCTCATTTAACCATCCATGAAAAAGCACCTCCCACTTTTCTATAGGAATACATACTTCCTACGGGCACTGACCTAGTTTAAAACAAAACGGAAACACAGAAAAATAAAGGACAATCAGCATTTTTGTGTTTTAAAGTTAACATGAGGAAATCTGGTGTTTGTTTGTGTGATATTTGAATAATTACGCTGGAATTCGGTAAAAGCTTGTGGGGAGCGTTCAGGGACTGCTCGTAAAACTGGCTTGTTTTCTGTCTAAACTTTGCTGATAGTTTAAACGTATACAAGAATCAAAAGAATGGAAAATATTATCAAACACAAATATAACCTATGCTAATAATATATATAGTACGCAATTTTGTTGTTTTCAACATTTTTTTCTCTATTGTGTTCTTGGAGTAATTTTGTTTTTTTGAGGTCATTTTGTGTGGGAAAATAAACCTCAAATACTATGTTTTTGGGTACGGTTGGGCACCAAATAGGAACCAGTTCCAAATAGGAACCGGTTCCTAATGTCCTGTTCTGGAACCGTTACAAAAACATTTCGATTCTTTGTTTCCGCAGCTTGTGTGTGTGTGTGTGTGTGTGTGTGTGTGTGTGTGTGTGTGTGTGTGTGTGTGTGTGTGTGTGTGTGTGTGTGTGTGTCTGGCTACGGTTTCAGTTTGGACCGCAGAGCAGAAGGGAGATAGGAGCTAATCACGGTAAAAAGCCCTGTAAAACTCTGAAAAACAATCACCAGGAATAAATATTATCTCCCTGGTAAAGACAGTAGCTCTAACAACTGGTAAAATGATAAACTGCTGATATTACAGCCTGTACATGCAGTACAAGGACGCATTTGCTCCGCCTCTGGGTCCGAGTGCCAGCTGTCCGGTGAAGCCTGTTCCGTTTACTGCGTTTACCGAGGTCCGTGTCTGTTTATTAAGTCCGTGTGAAAGTTTGCATGTTTATGCTTCCGTCCATCCACTCTTCATTATATCCATGTCTTTTAAGGCTCTTATTAAATACTGAATACTGAATAGTCACATGACTGCTCCAGGGTCTGAGTTTGTTTTATTTAGTTTCACATCTACCTGGGCTGCAGCTCTTTGTTTTTTAGACTGATGCCAACTTGTTTGTAGTTTTATTTCAGCAAGTTTCACTTTTACAGGTACAGTTGGAGACCTTTGTAATGAATACCCTAGTTACAGTTCAGCAACTAAATTAAACTGTATCAACTAAGTGAATTAATAAAAATGGCATGTGTAAAGGCTTTTTCAAATGAAAAAATTATCCTGTGAAATCTGTGACCTGTTGACCTGCACAACTCAAAGAATCGGAATCGAGAATCGTTTAGAACAGGAATGAAAATTGAGAATCGGAATCAGAATCGTTACAATCCAAACGATGCCCAACCCTACTGTTGGGGTTCTTAGAACAAATAAAGATGAGAGAAAAATAGCATAATACTGAACCTTTAAATCATCCATTAACTCACTCAGTGCCATTGACAACATATCTCATCATTTCAAATCCAAACGCTCAGTGCCATTGACTAGATAACTTTTTCACGGGGTTTACTAGAAAACACCCTGGCGGAGGTCTCTCATCAATATCTAAGCTGTGGGGTGTTGTAGTGACCAACTGTGTCCTGAAGATGGTAGCAGTGCACCTTTAGATGAGAGATTAGCCACTGATGCTACCCAGCAAAGCAGCTCACAGCTCCACATACTAACACAGAACATGTATGGACCTGAGTGGATTATTGATAATGTTGTGATCATGAGATAAAACCATCAGGGAGGGGGAGGAGGGGGGTGTGTGGAGGTGGGTACAAAATACCCCCAGCCTGTGAGCCAGATAGCAAAATAATAGGTGACATGTAGGAGGTAGCAGTGCACCTTTGGATGAGAGATCATCCATGCTCCGCAGAGCTAAGAGGGAGAGGAGGAAAGGCGTTTACGAGACAGAAAATGGCGCTACGTATAGAGTTGACGTTCCCAGCAGCGCACAGCAGCGCACACTCGACCAGAGCATGTGTGGAACTCATGGATAATGTGGCGATGGTGAGATAAAACCATAGAAAAACGGGGTAAGCAGTGACACTCTGCATGTCCGGGAGGAAGGGGAAGTTACGTGTGTTCAGACTGACGGGAGAGAAAGTTGGAGGAAAGCCAAAATACAGTAAGAAATACATTCAACTCTGACCCAGATAGATAAATAATAATCATTTTGACATCAAAAGCCCGGTCTGTGTGTTTTTTTTTTTGTTCTATATAAGGAAACGATGTTCAGATGTTAGAGTTGTCAGAAAAAATAGCTTTAAAGTCACTGACAGGGTTTTTTTTACAAAAAGGCTTTTTTTTTGCTCTGAAACTGAAGATTTGTGTAAAACTTGCTTTATTCAATGGCTGATTACAAAAGAATGAAACGAGCCAGAAACAATTTTTTTTTTTTTGATGAAAGTAGAGGCTTCAATCTTTCAGAATCTGGTGTTGGATGATTTCAGATAGTCATAGTAGAAAATATTCTGTGGATCTTTAAAATCAGTCAAAATGCTCAAAACCAGCTGGCACTGAGGAGGGTAGAACATCTGAAAATGGCTGGCACTGAATGAGTTAATAAACACAGGATGTAATTGCTCTTCTATCCTCTGAGCTGGTGACGCAGTAAAACAACCATCCATCATGAGGGATGATGCTGTTAACAGTAAATCTGTGAGTGAGGCTTTAATCCAGAGCAACAGTGGGAATAATACACAGGTTTATTCTCACACCTCTCAGAGATTAGATTAAAAAAGACAAAGCTCTGCAGACAGGACGATCAATCACCTGAGCAGCAGCTCATTAATCAATACTGATCTACTGACTGACGCACGCTGTGACCTCATCATTCTCCTGAGCCGACTCACAGTTAGCAGTTAGCTCTGATGACTCAGAAAAAATACAACAACACAATCAACTCTTTAATGTCATCTCTGTCTCATCCTCTGCATTGGAAGTTCTACAGAAAGAGAATAAAATCCAACCAAATGTTGCATTAACACGTCTTCCCCAAACGCTGGGACACAGACCAAAGGAAGAAGAAAGTTTATTTATTGAAATCTAGTCTATTTTTAGGAGTGTTCCATAGTCTGCTGAGACGGATGGATGGCAACAAAACGACAATTAAACACAACTTGATAGCAGACATGGGGGACTTGGTCATTTTGTGAGACCCCACGAAGTAAAAGCACAAAATGACAGAAAAATACACAAAATCTACTCTAAAAACACACGTGAGAAGTACAATAATAGAAAAAAAATATACAAAACAACATTAAAATAAACCAAGAAAACACAAAACCACTAAAGTCAACACTAACTGACTCCAAAAACACACAAAAACAACTAAGAACTAACACAACTTCATAGCAGACATAAGAAACTTGCGGCCCTCGGCCTAATTTTGTGCGACACCACAAAGTAAAAGCACAAAATGACAGAAAAATATACAAAATGTATTTAATTTCTTTACTCATCACACGACAACTACAAAAATACAAAACAATGTACAAAACATTATTAGAAATAAACCACAATGACTCCTAAAACACTAAATGATGCAAACACACAAAAACACCAACACAAACAAAAAACAGTGAAAAAAAATCCAAAATGACAACTTACTGACGTACTTTTTTGTTGTTTTATGTGTTTAATGTTTTCATTTTGTGTGTTTTTGGAGCCGTTTCTTTTTATTTTGTGGATTTTGGTTATTTTGTAGATTTTTTCAGTTATTTTTGTGCATCTTTGGCTTTTTGATGTCATTTTCTGTGTTTTCATTTTGTATATTATCGAATAGTAACAAAAACACAAAGGAGAAAAATACAAAACACAAATGACCAAAAATGACAACATTAATGCTCAACCGTAAAATGACAGAAAAATACACAATATTTACAAAAATAGAGAACAATATACAAAACAAACAATTAACAGGAAAAAAAATCCAAAATGAAAACAAAAATACAGAAAATGACTCCAAAGATATACAATATGACTATATACACAAAAATAACAAAACACATAAAATGAGAGAAAAATGTACAAAATAAACAAAAACGCATAGGATGACTGGAAAACATTTACACAAATAACAAAGAATACACAAAAACACACAAAATAACTCCATAATACACAAAATAACAAACATAAAATGACAACAAAAATACACAAAATAACAGATAAATATCTAATTTGACTCCAGACATACAAAACGGCAACAAAAATACAGAAAATGACTCAAAAACACAAAAAACAAGAGCATAAACACACAAACTTTTTGTCGTTCCCTGTATTAATGCTCTGATTCTGATTGGTCGTTATTTTAATGCTGACATTAATGTTGATAATGTGAATTTTCCTTCTTTTTCCACCTTCTACAATAAGAAAGAATATTAGTTAATGTGATCACACACCAGTTGTTTTTACTGGGAGTTACTGGAGCTGATGATGATGATGATGATGTGGTGTAACGGCCGTGCTGACAGACATAGACCACCCACTCTCCTTCAGCCACATTCTACATCCTCTGAGGAGACCTCACCGCTGAATGTCTAATGTGTGTTTTCCTCTTTTCACACTGTTTGATTTACAGTAGGAAAGACTTAGTGGGAGGTTTTAATGTCTCTGCTTTGAAGATGTGATTTTATCATTTTATTTTTGTAATTGTGTTGTGCGTTTTTAAAATAATTTAATGTATTTTTTAGTCATTTTGTGTATTGTTTTGTGTGTTTTTGGAGTCATTTTATGTTTTTTGTTATTAACTATTTCTATTGTTTTGTGAAATAATTTAGTACATTTTTGAGTTTTTGAAATCAGTTTGTGTGGTTCTATATCCATTTTGTGCCAATTTCAGTTATTTTGTGTATTTTATTGCTATTCGTACTAGGAATGTGCGATATTTTATCGTTCATGATTTATCGTCAAAAATACTCTCACCAGTAAGAATTTGTTATCCCACGATATAAACCATTTGTCCCTCAATTTAGCCAAGAATGTCCATAAAATCCTTGTTCCACAGGACAAAACTGCCTCTGTTTGTTGTCAACATATTATTCTCTGGAGCAGAACGCTGTTTACGGGAGCTCCGCAGTGAAGCTCCGCACCACGCCTCCCGCCCCCAGCCCTCACACATACACACAGCGGTGTTCGTCTCAGCTACCTGAAGCTGCTGAGCTGTGATACATCATGAACCACTACTTGGTTAAAACCACACAACCATCAACAAAGTGAACCAACTCAAGTTCCTCCATCAGATCCACCCAAAGTTCCACAAACACTGGGACAGAGATGAACCAGTAGCAACGATTATGAACTGGAAACTCAACTAAAGCTAACTATGCTAAGCTAACACATCGACACACTGGGCTAATAGCTAATGCTAACCACTCCATATAAGGAATAAACCAAGTAAAAGAACACGTCTTACTGTCATAAAACCACAGAGAACCATCGATTTGTTTATGGTCAGATTTAACACTTTTATGGAAGAATAAAAACCAAACATGTCACATGTTGTGTGAAATAAATGTTAGCATAATATTAATGTCACTATTCATCCGTCCAAACTTGTGAAACGTAGTATTTTTTAATTATATTTCACGTGTTCACAGATAAAGCTGGTCCCATTAGACTAATGTAACTATTGAGATTATTACACATAAATATACTGAATGATTACATCATCAGCTTCATCTGGTTTAATTATAGGAAATCAGAGAAATATTTATTAACCATAACTTTATGTAACTCATAAGATAAATGAAACAAGATTCATCAGCAGTAAAAACATTGATGGAGTTATTTGTGCTTTTCATGTGCTTTGTTTTTTTTAGAAAATAATTTTATTTCAAGTGAGGAAATAAATTAATTACATACTGTACAATAACACTAATAGTGACCCACATGTACTAATATATTCCATAAAATATCAGCTCATGAACTCTGAGTCAGCAGTTATTGTAGTCTTTTTTAATGTGTCTAATGTTGATGTATTCACATTTATTTGTGTTTGTAAAGAACCTGTTTACACTTTAAGTTGGGAATTGTTTTATTTATTTATTTATAGTTTTTCATTTATCGTGATGTTTATCGTTATCGTGATGAATACCAGAAATTATCGGGATAATTTTTTTAGTCCATATCGCCCATCCCTCGTTTGTACTTTGTTTTTATTGCTGTGTGTGTTTTCAGTCATTTTCTGTTTGTGTATTTATTTGTCGTTTTGTGTGTTTTGTGAAATCATTTTTTAAGTTTTAGTTTTTTTTTAGTGACTTAATGAAATTTTGTAATTGTTTTGTGTTTTTATAGAATAATCTTCTATAGTTTTCAGCCATTTTATGTGTTTCTGGAGTCTTTGTGTGTGTTTTTGCTCCTGTTTTCTCTGTTTTTTCAGGTGATTTTATGTATTTTTTTGTTTGGTTATTTTTTGGAGTTATTTTGTGTATTTTTCAGCAGTTTTGTGTGTTTTTGGAATTGTTTTTTGAAAAGCGGCAGGGTTACATTCACGCTTATTTACGCCATACATCGTCTCTAATCTAATTCACGGCCATGAAGAAGTCTGACGGCGCTAAAGAAAGGAAAGCATTAGTGACGCTGAGGGAGATTAGAGACGGAGGGATGCTTAACGACAAATCACTTTCACTCAATGGAGACACAGCGCCAAACAAAACTAATATTCCTAATTTTTTAGAAGACTTCTAACATCATCCGGAGGATGCTGATTATGTAAGCATAAACAGTATTTAAAAAAAATAACATTAAGTTTTGTTTGACTGAATACTAAAGACACAAATCTACCTCCATATTACCTGAAAAAGAACCAAAACAAAACAAATACACACAATGACCAAAATAATCCAAAAAATGGCAAAAAAAATAAAATCACTCAAAAAACTGAGAATGAAAAACACAACACGACAGCAAACACACAATGACTGAAATACACAAAATGGGTCCAAAGAAGCAACAACAGACAAACACACGCAATGACCACTAAAAGAAACAAAACATCGGAGAAACACACACAATGACAGAAAAATACAGAAAATGACCAAAAAAACACAATATGACAAAAAATACAGAAAATGACAGAAAACGACAAAGAAAATGCTCAAATGACAAAAGAAATACACAAAATTATTAGAGGTGTGCCATTAATCTGATGATATAATATATTCTGATATTAAACAACACAATATACAATATATCGTGATATCAACAATTACAAATTTCACTTTTACAAGTACAAAATAGGGATGTAACGATTAATCGTAAGGCAGTTAAAAATCGATTCATAGGTATCACGATTGACATCAATACTTTGAAAATTGAATCGCAGTACTTTTTTTAAACAGCAGAGAGCGCTATAGATTTATCCCTTCTCTTGTTCAGCAGTTGCACTTTTAAAAAGAAAAAGAACCATTGTTTACTATAGAACCAGAATTTAAATTAATAGGCTTCTTCTTCATTTATATTATTCCTTTATTTATTTCATTCAAGATTTATTTTTAGTTAAATTGCATTGTTTTGAATAGTTTATCAAGGGATTCTTTTGACAATGAAAAATAAAAGGAAAATAGTACAGTATTTTAATTCAGTTTTTTTCCCAAAAAAAAAAAAAGGAATATTTTTCAGTCATCATTTGCCTACAGTCCCATTTTGTAAAATAAATTGTGAGAGAATCGTATCGTGAACCCAGTACCGTGAATCGAATCGTATCGGGAGTTGAGGGAATCATTACATCCCTAGTACAAAATATTATGAAATACAATTTATTTAATTTTCTTTAAACTTGCGAGAACAAGTAAATGGTAACTAACTGTAATTCAAGCACAAATATGAAGAACAAGTGGTATGTTTATCAAACTGTGAAATTACATTTTTCAAACAAAGTTCAACTTTTGCTTCTAGAACGTGTCCATTATGTTTTATGAAAATAAAGGTCAATCAACTTCTAGCTAAAATGCATTGAGGTCTGATGGTGCTATGCATATGTTAGCACAATTAAATGGTTTTTTCATTAAAAAAAACATGATTAAAAAAATCGTTTTGGACATTTTTTTGGATCCAAATGATAATCGCGCAGTGAAATATTGCGATATATATTTCGCCAAAACTATCTTTTTCTTACACCCTTAAAAAATTACTTGTGATCAAATTGCATTATTGCTCAAAGTGGTCATTATTTGAAACTGATCTGAGGGTCACATGATCAATCAGAGCATTACCACAGGAAACAATAACAGAGAGTTCCTGTTTTTTTTAGCATCATTTTGCATATTTTCCTCTCATTTCGCTGTGTTTTTGTTGTCATTTTCCAAACGAACCATTTTTTGGAGAAGTCTTAGAAGGTTTGAGCCATGGAATATGATGACTGGGGTCCAGGGACCCTCAAATGGCCTTTCTTAAGTTTCCACCCCGTACCAAATCTAAGGGGAGCCACTCAAAAGACCCCTAAATCAGAATTAATTAGCATGAGTACATTAGCGAAACAAATGCTAAAATGTTCAATTTAAAGGTCATTTCATGTGCCAAGTCTACTTAAAACAGCCACTAATTAAAAGTTTCATTAACATGACTGAGTACACCAATAAAACCTTTGACAACGCAACTAGTACGTTTATTCAACTAAGACTAAAATGTGTTGAAATCTGTATCATGGGGGTCAAAGGTCAGATTTTAATTAGCATGACTAGCACACTAGTGAAATCAATGCTAATATGTTCATTTTAGGGTCTAAATGAAGGTCCGTTAATTCCTGTACCAAGTTCACTTAAAACAGCCACTAATTATTAGCACTAATTAGCATTTTAATTAGCTTGACTGAACACAACAATTAAACTTTTGACAAAGTATTTAGTAGGTGGATGTGCTTTATAAAGAAATAGTATTAAATGTAAAAACCTGTTGAATGATGAGCTGATGATAGATTAAACGCTGCTCAGAGGCTCAAAGTCCATGAAGTGAGACACTGAAGGTCTGCTGTTGATGCTAACACCAGAGCTAACTAGCTTAGCTTAGCTTAGCTTGATGTTCGACTTTTCTCCTTTAGTAATTTAGCCACCATCTACCTGCACTGCCACCCAATGGCTAAATACGGTACTGCCTACAGACACAAAGGCCACTAAATGTCGCTGTATTACTAAATATACATAAAACAACATTAGTTATTGGTATTAGCATACATCTCAGTAAACATTTACATGGATTGCAAAAAAGACAGATGCCTATGACATTCACAAAAGAAAAACAGTTTATTTTTTTCAGAATTGATGAGATAAAAATAAAAAAATTCTTCAATTCAGAAAAAACAGGGCAATTTTTTATTTACTTATTTTTATCTCATCAATTCAGAAAAACCTGAACTTTTTTTCTTCAGTGAATGTAATAAGCTTTGGTACAAAAACTATAGGGCCAAAAGATACATAAACAGTGAAAAATGCAAATATTTAAAAATATATATCCTCTCAGCGAAGGCGGACTCTTACTTCTCTGCTCCCTAACCCTTACCTGCCCTGCTGCCGCTTTTATCTGAATCTAACAGGAGCCTTTCTCTACATGTGTATCCAAAAACCGAAATTATGGAATTGATCAGCTGGTCTGCAATCAACCAATTTTTTTTGACAAAGATAACGGGCAGAGGTGAGCCTGCCTGTCGTGACGGAACGTTTGTGCTGGGATACGTGATGGAGAAATGAAGGGTTGTGTGTCTGACCATCCTTTCCGTTGAGGACGTAAAAGTCGTCTACATGATTGGAATTATGGTAGCAGGTGTGCTGCTGATTGGAGCTGGCAGCTTTCTGACCTATCGCAAAGTCTGGATTATGTCGGCAGCTGGTTTGGGAAGGCTGCCAGTCATTTCTGAAGGATGGAGCAGGGCTCTCAACACTCAGACTAATGCGATAAATGAACTCAAAAGTAAGAAAATGCGACTTTGGAACGTCTACTCGGGTTGGAATCTAACATGGAGATGTTGATTGCTCAGCTTCCGAGATAAGGTCACCATATTGGAGTTACAAAGGCTTGAGATATAGACAAAAGGCTGAACAGAAAATTGTGCTCAGCTGGCCGAAAACAAATCTTTATCTACATTCGGCTCCCAACAGCCAGCCGTTCAAGGCCGGTTTATCTATTCTCCAGGATGTTCGTGTCAAATGAAGCTCCATCTGCCTCTTGTCCTCCTCCTCTCCCCCATCACCACCACCTGTGAACTTTGTTTCTGAACTCAGATCTACCCAAGGTCATTTCACGTCATATGCGCCGGGCTGGACTGTACAGAATGTAGCGATCGGATCATGTTTCAAGTCTTCTTTGGCCTCCAATCCCCTCTCCCTCCCATGTAGCACCCCCCCAGCGACCAGCTGCAATCTTCCCCTTCAAATGTCCCCTCCCCCCGATCATAAGTGCTGTGTCCTCAAATTTTGTTGTAATTGTGTATCATTGCTTATGTGCTGAGGAGTTTGCACTGTGCTCCTTTTAGGGAACATAGTTTAGGATCTGCCTTTTTTCCCTCTCCTTTCCTCCTGTTTTACCATTTCACCTAAACATGATGTGGGGCGCTGCCTTAGCGACAACCCACACTTCTCTCCGCTACTGTCCTTATGTGATTGTCTTTTTATGTTTTTTGGACGGAGATGTAACTGAAATGCAAATTTCCCCTTGTGGGACGAATAAAGGATATCTCATCATCTCATCATATTCACACCCATTACTACTATATATGGTTGATAGTTTTTAATCTCATTTTAAATATTGCATAGTGTTTATATTTGAATCATTAGGCTTAATAAAGATGTGTCTAATTATTAACTTTTATTATTCCATAAATGTAAGATTGTAATCATAGGACTTGCAAATTTATATATACTGTATATATATATATTTTTTTTTTTTACTCCACCATGAATATATGTAGCAACTGGAGCAGAGGGAGGAGCTGGAGCACCTAGAGGAGAACGTCTGCCTCTTAACTCTGTAAAGCCTGAATCATTAAATAATTGACAAAAAAATCCAATGTTTTGAAACTGGAGTCTTTATTGGTCCCTATGAACAATTGAAAAAAAAAATTAAATATCAATTTCCATTTTAAGGAAGCGTTTTGCATTCACTTGACCAAAAAACGAAAAAAAATTCTGAACAATTAAATTTTTGGATGAATATGAAATGTACTGGGACCAGCTCCAAGCTAAAAATCAAACATCCCCTTTTCAAAACAAAAGCATCTCTTCTTGTCTTCGGTTATTATATTTTTTTTTAACTCTTGTAAATAGGGCTATGCATGTTGGCTCAATTAAGTGTTTTTTTTTTTTTTTTTGTTAAAAAAACATGATTTAAGCAACTGATTTTGGCATTTTTTGGATCTATTCGATAAATCCGGAGTGAAAAATCGCAATTTTTGTCTTACCCTCTTACATTTCAGTGCAAAAAAATGTGTTTCTAACGTGTCTTGTCCTCCTTTTATTGACATCCATGATGGATTGTCATGGTGTCACACACTGTGACAAACATCTCTGGTCTGCTTTGAGGGTTTTTAAAGAACCACAGACGTCCATGGAGCAGGAAGGCTGCGATCAATCGTACGACACACGTGATGGATGGAGTAATAAGTGGCAGCAGCCAGCGGAGAGAGAGAGAGAGACTAGTGATGGATGAGGGCACCATGATGGAGGAGAAGCTGAGGAAGACCAGAGGACAGGGACGAAGAGAGTCAGTTCTTCTTTATTAACGGCCAAAGAGCAGAGAGGGAGTTATTAAAGAGAAAAGGAAGGTAATGATGTGATAGTGATTCCCCTTCTGGCTCTGGGAAATCTAATAATAACTCTGAGGAATGGACATCAGCGTCAGATAGAGGTTCACCAACAAATCCTCCTCCTCCTATAAACGTTTCAATTATCTATGCAGAAGAAAATATTGGGTTGATAAAGTTCCAACAATGCACAGTTTACCAATGACTGATCAATTTCAGCTTCCTGCTGCAGACGCCATGTTGATGATGATCTACACACAACGTATGTACATAAACACAACGTATGTACATAAACACAACGTATGTACATAAACACAACGTATGTACATAAACACAACGTATGTACATAAACACAACGTATGTACACAAACACAACGTATGTACATAAACACAACGTATGTACATAAACACAACGTATGTACACAAACACAACGTATGTACACAAACACAACGTATGTACATAAACACAACGTATGTACACAAACACAACGTATGTACACAAACACAACGTATGTACATAAACACAACGTATGTACACAAACACAACGTATGTACATAAACACAACGTATGTACACAAACACAACGTATGTACATAAACACAACGTATGTACATAAACACAACGTATGTACACAAACACAACATATGTACATAAACACAATGTATGTACACAAACACAACGTATGTACACAAACACAACGTATGTACATAAACACAACATATGTACAAAAACACAACGTATGTACATAAACACAACGTATGTACACAAACACAACGTATGTACACAAACACAACGTATGTACACAAACACAACGTATGTACACAAACACAACATATGTACATAAACACAACGTATGTACACAAACACAACATATGTACATAAACACAACGTATGTACACAAACACAACATATGTACATAAACACAACGTATGTACACAAACACAACATATGTACATAAACACAACGTATGCACACAAACACAACGTATGTACACAAACAACACAATGTATGTATACAAACAACACAATGTACTGTATGTACACAAACAACACAAGGAACACACCGCGTGTAAACACAAACAACACAATGTATGTACACAAACAACACAACGTATGTACACAAACAACACAACGTATGTACACAAACAACACAATGTACTGTATGTACGCAAACAACACAAGGAACACTACGCATGTACACAAACAACACAACGCATGTACACAAACAACACAATGTACTGTATGTACGCAAACAACACAAGGAACACTACGCATGTACACAAACAACACAACGCATGTACACAAACAACACAACGTATGTACACAAACAACACAATGTACTGTATGTACGCAAACAACACAAGGAACACTACGCATGTACACAAACAACACAACGCATGTACACAAACAACACAATGCATGTACACAAACAACACAACGTATGTACACAAACAACACAATGCATGTACACAAACAACACAACGTATGTACACAAACAACACAATGCATGTACACAAACAACACAACGTATGTACACAAACAACACAAGGAACACTACGCATGTACACAAACAACACAACGTATGTACACAAACAACACAATGCATGTACACAAACAACACAACGTATGTACACAAACAACACAATGTTTGTACTCAAACATTAACAAATAACCAGACATGCTTGGGCCACGTTGTCTCCAAAGAAAATGCACAAAATCACACTAAATATATACAAAAATAACAAAAAATACACAAGATGTAATTTTTTTTTTTTTTAAATCACAGGATGTCACTTCGTCTAATTCACTTTCAAAAAACAAATAAACTTAAAAAAAAAACACTAAAGGAGAGTTCAATAAACAAAAACAGACACAAATTAGTCCAAAAACAAAACATCACAACAAAAATACACAAACTAACACAAAAAAACACACACAAACATGCCAGAAAATACACAACACAATACTTCAACCCTAGCTTCAACTAGTCTGAACTCAAGTGTCGCTAACACTAACACTAACTTGAAATTTTTTGCTCGAACTTTAGCTTAAGCTAGCCTGAACTCTAGCTCAAATCTTTAGCTTAAAGGAGATCAAAGTTTTGCTCGAATTCTAGCTTGAGTTAGCCTGAATTCTAGCTCAAACTAGTTTGAGCTCTACCATGAACTAGCCTGAAGTCTAGTTTAAACTTAAGCTCAAACTAGCTCAAAATCTAGCTTGAACTCGCCTGAATTACTAACCTGAACTGTAGCTCAAAATCTCACCATCATCATCATCATCATCATACATCAGCATAATGAACGAGGCTTTTAGCGCCGTAATAATAAGTTGATCAATTATCAGCAGAGAATTAACTAGATGTCCAAACAATAAGAGTGCAGTGATAAATGAAAGGAGGACGAGGAGGAAGAGGAGGAAGAGGAACAGGATCCAGCAATCCAAGGTTTAATGGAGGAAAAGAATGAAAAACATCTCAATTCAGAAAACTGAAAAACATTTCCTCTAAAAACATAAAAAATGGGCAAAATGTTTTAATTTACTTATTTTATTCTCGTAAATTCAGAAAAAAACTAAACTTTTTTTCTTTAGTGAACACAATACACTTCGGTAGAAAGAACTGTTCAAATAAATACAAGAAGCATTTCCACATAAACAGTTTTTTTAAAGAGAAAAATGCAAAAATGTGCTAATATATTCACATCCATTAATACTATACTGTATGTGGTTGATGGTTTTTAATCATGTTGCTTTCAGAAATTAGGCAAAAAATTCCATATTCCATAAATGTAATATTGTAATCAAAGGAGTTGTAAATTTAAAAACAGAATAAAATAGATAATTACTCCATAAATATATGGAGTAAATATATTTATGGTATAAATTAGGGGGAAAAAAATCCTAATTTTAAATATTGTATGAAGTGAATTCTACAAGTTGAATGTGATTAATAAACAGAAGAGATGATCATTTTTATCAGATACAGTCATAGTGAAGCCTCAAAAATCAATAAATTAGGTTGAAAGTTTGTTTTGATTTAAACTCTCTCTGATCGACATCGTTGAAAAGGTTTGGTGCATTGCATTGTGGGAGGTGGAGTCCTTATGATTCTTACTGATGTGACCGATTGACCTAGCTCAAACTGGATCAACATTTAGCTTGAACTTGCCTGAACTCTAGTTTAAACTCCAGCTCAAAATCTAGCTTGAACAAGCCTGAACTCTGGTTCTAGTTTGAATTTCATCTTAAACTAGCCTGAACTCTAGCCTGAACTCTAGCTTGAACTCTAGCTTGAACTCTAGCTTGAAATTTAGCTTGAACTAGCCTTAACTGTAGTTTAAACTCACGCTCAAACTAGCTTGAACTAGCCTGAATTCGAGCTTGAACACTTCACTGCAGTTTGTGGTTCTTGACAAGGTTGACAAACACGCACACACACAGACAAAGTGTGACGTGCACGTCTAGAACCCTGTGATGGAGGCTGGATCTGCGGCTGCCAACGTTGTGTGTGTTTGAGGCTAAAGATGTAATTTATCTTCTTTAGTCATTGATGGAAGGGTTGGTATCACTTTAAGAAAAGTTTAATGTGAACAGTAGAAACTTCCATCACACAGATAACAGTCACAGTCAGAGACACACAGTGTGTCGTACGTACATGTTTGCATAGTTAGAATCACACATCTTTCACAGAACAACCTGCAGTATTTCCTCCATCTCAGCGATGCTGGGGCTCGTCTCCATGTGTCCGCTCTGCTGATGGATGAACTCAAAGCTGATCCTCAGCTCACCCATCCCACAGCGAGGGAGGACGTGGGGCGTCCACTGGATCACGAACGGGCTGGCCTCCTTCTGCTCGGCTGTGGCCGGTCCTGGAGGAGAGCCGTCCCGTTATTCACCAACTACCACCCACGATCAGAGAGACCACCTGGATGGTCTGTGACACTTATCACTTTCCTTTCTTTGACTTTAATAAACCAATAAAAGCATGTAAAATCTGCTTTTCAAACCAAACAAATAAAAATTAGAAAAATATATTAATTTAAAAAAACATTACATATTCCCTGGTATTTCTACTTATTACAGAAATAAAGAAATTGGTCTAAGAGCTCCAATATCTGTCGATAATAAAGCCGTTTTTTTTTAGAATTCTTTCAATGGTAGATTTGAGTTTAGGTTTTTATTTGACAGCAGAAGGTTTGTTTTGTTTTGGTTTTTTTAAAATTTTGTGTCACAGTGCCACACACAGGCCTAGAAGAGGTACTGCAGCATTTTAATTGTTTCTCTGTCATTGCTGAAACTTTTCAGAATGACACGCAAACGCTTTTAGAATTGATTTGAAATATTTGGCCCTCGGTCTAATTTTGTGTAGCTACCAAAGTAAATGCACAAAACCAATACAAAAACAGACAAATACACAAAATGACAACAAAGATGCACAAAATTATGATATAAATGCACAAAATTGCAACAGAAATGCATAAATTAAATCCAAAAACAGAAAAAATGACAGAAAAATATGCAAAATAATAAAAAAGATGCACAAAATGACAGAAAAATGCACAAAATGACTATACAAATGACAACAAAATGACAACAAAGATGCCCAAACACACAAAATGAATTCAAAATCATACAAAAGGGCGGATTCACAAACGGTTTAGTGGTACTAAAACGTGTGAAAACTTCACTCCACGCGCTAATAAGAGAACAAAACCCAGGGAATCAGGACTGATTCTGACGTGTTCTTCAGCGCTTCCCATTGCACCCTCATTCCATTTAACGCGTTTCCCTCTAATGAATATGCAAAGTAGACGGAAAATATGGGAGGAGGAAATGCAAATAAATTCATTGCAATTCATGAAATCTGGAACTGTTTGCAGTGATAGTTTTAGCACGTAAAAATAGTACAACTGAGAAGCTGGTGCAGAAAACACACACAGTTGACGGAAAACACAGCAGAGTGTGTGTGTGTGTGTGTGTGTGTGTGTGTGTGTGTGTGTGTGTGTGTGTGTGTGTGTGTGTGTGTGTGTGTGTGTGTGTGTGTGTGTGCGTGAGAGAAAGAGAAAAAAATAAAATATGGACGTGCGGCCCCGGCGGTTGCGGTGCGTAGAGGTGGATATATGGATATGACCATAGATCGTTGTAGCTTTGAACGCACTGCTCCAGTCTGTGTCTTTCTCTCCATGTTTTGACCGTCAAAGTCTCGTGTCGTATTGATTCAGGCCAGAATCAGCTGATCAGATGCTTAATTTATGCAGAAGTGATCACTGATGTGCACAGCGCTGCTCAGACCTACTGGATGATGGTCAGTAGATCATCTTCAAAGAGTGCAGACTGATTGACAAACTGTGTAGCTGTATTAACTCAGATCAATGGTAGATCAATAGGACGGTTTCTGTCCAAATCTGCCAATTTTTCATGGACTGATCAGAGCAAAGTTACAAGACCAATCGGAACGCCCACATTAAATGAGGGGGAAAAATATCATTAGGTTAAAGTTGTTGATTAAGATTTTTATTTCTCTATTGAGTTTTCTACATTATTAAATGTGATCCTTAGATCTGATATATTAATCACATGTTTGTGGCCCCGCCCCCTGTGATAAACTCACCAACTTTCAGGTAGGTGCGTAGCTGCATGGGCAGAATGGGTTGCTGTCGATCTGTCCTGTGTGGGTCCACTAGCTCCTGGTGCTGGGGCGGGGGCTGTGGTGGGGGCTCAGGGCAGTGGAAGTGGGAATAAGAACCATCTGCGTTCTTCACAAAACTCTGACTGACCTCCAGAGGCAGCTGGAAAGAGAAGAAGCGAGGTGAAAGAGATCCCAGGATGTGGGTGTGTGTGTGTGTGTGTGTGTGTGTTACCTCGGGGGTGTCGAAGATACGTTTGACCTGCGTCAGATTAGTGATGTGCCATGTGTACGTGGAGAGAGAGGACGGAGGATGAACGTCGTTTCTCACAATGGCTGAGACATACACAATAAAAGGAAACACATGTAGTGTCATTATGTGTGTGTTTTCATACACATTGATGGACCTTTCTGAGGCAAAATGTGGAAGAAGAAGAAGAAGAAGAAGGAGGAGGAGGAGGAGAAGGAGAAGAAGAAGAAGAAGAAGAAGAAGAAGAAGAAGAAGAAGAAGAAGAAGAAGAAGAAGAAGAAGAAAACGATTGTGTCATGAAATAATGAAATATTCAATAAAGATACATCATAAGGATGAGAACAAAGAGAAATCAACAGGTGAGTTTGTGACACATGTTGGATAAATAGATTAAAGCATTGTAAGGTGGGGGGTGGGGTGGGGGCGGGGTCCCACCTGTGGTAGATTTGGGGAGTCTCCTCTTCTTAGAACCCAGCGACAGACGCTGCTGCAGAGCCTCAAAAAACTCCTGAGGGATGAAGTAGATCAGAGGAGGAGGTTTACCTGAGGATGGAGGTTTACAGTCAGAGAACATTAACCATATTATACAGTTTATCAATGATGCTCAAATCTAGCCTGAACTCTAGCTCAAAATATAGCTTAAACTAATCTGAACTCTAGATCAAACTAACCTGAACCCAAGCTCAAGCTATCTTAAACTGTAGTATGAACTCCTGCTCAAACTATCCTGAACTCTAGTTCTAGTCTGAACTATTTTAGTTTGAACTCTATCTTAAACTAGCCTGAACTCTAGCTGAACATCTAGCTTCAAAATTAGCTTGAACTCTAACTCAAAATCTAGCATGAACTTATCGGAACTCTAAATCAAACTCTAGCTTGAACTAGCCTGACCTCTAGCTTGAACAAGTCTGAACCCAAGCTTAAACTATGTTAAACTGTAGTTTGAACTCCTACTCAAACTATCCTGAACTCTAGTTCTAGCTTGAACTGACCTAAACTCTTCTTGTTTGAACTCCTGCTCGAACTATCCTGAACTCTAGTTCTAGCCTGAACTATTTTAGTTTGAACTCTACCTTAAACTAGCCTGAACTCTAGCTGAACATCTAGCTTCAAAATTAGCTTGAACTCAAGCACAAAATCTAGCTTGAACTAGCCTGAACTCTAGCTTAAACTAGTCTGAACTCTAACTTAAACTTGTCTGAAATCTAGCTTGAACTAACCTGAACCCAAGCTCAAACTATTTAAACTCTAGTTTGAACTCCTGCTCATACTATCCTGAACTTTAGCTTGAACTCGCCTGAACTCTAGCTAAACATCTAGCTTCAAATTTAGCTTGAACTCTAACTCAAAATCTAGCATAAACTTAGCGGAACTCTAATTCGAACTCTAGCTTGAACTAGCCTGAACTCTAGCTCAAAATCTAGCTTGAACTCGTCTGAACCCAAGCTTAAACTATGTTAAACCGTAGTTTGAACTCCTACTCAAACTATCCTGAACTCTAGTTCTAGCCTAAACTCTAGTTCTAGCGTAAACTCTAGTTCTAGCCTAAACTCTAGTTCTAGCCTAAACTCTACTTTAAACATTTCACTGTAGTCAGTGTTTTTTTTTTTTTTTTTCGTACTAGTTTAGGAACAACACACAGACACATATACACCACATTCTCCATTTTTTTTTATTAATAATGTCAGTAACTATATAGATATTTATCTGTTTTACTTTTAAATGATTTATTTATGTATCTACTCAGGAGGAGTTTTGATTAATCAAATGAATGTTGATTTAATTTTAATTTGTCCCGTACCATTGTGCTGGTAGTACATGCTGTGATGGATCCGCTCTGTGACGCCCGCCAACCACTGATTGAAACTCATCGTCAGCGCACGCTCGTCTACGACCCGACAGCTCCCTGAAAAACAGTCTAATTACTCAGTAAAAATACTTCATTACATTAAATACGGAGCATTTTACAGCTTTATTGTCAGTCCACTTTGACTTTTATTTACAACTTCTTTTCTATTTTTAAAATAAAACAGATATTTTTACTGCACTACATTTCCCATCAGAATCTGAAGCACTGGTTATTTTTTGTTTCAGCAGTGGATGATTAATACAGACTGACCAGAGGGTAAACACGCTAGCAACGTTGGCTTAAATATATAATAAATATGAATTTGGTTTTTTTTTTTTTTTACTAAATTACAAAAAGAATCACACTGAATAAATAATGAATTATAATGAAATAAAATTATAAAAGCTTAAATATAACGGAAAATATTAAAAAGTACATTAAGAAAAATAAAATAAAATAAGAAATAAGAAGCATGAGACAACATATACTGTATACATAGTGATCAAAAATATAAATAAATAAATGTAACATGTGGCCCTCGGTCTATTTTATGCGGCCCCCAAAGTAAATGTACAAAATGACAGGAAAATACACAAAACAAGAGCAAGAATACATAAAAAAAATATAAAGAATTACAACATTGCAAGAAAATACAGTAAAAGACAAAATACAAACAGAAAATACTCGAAAAACATAGAAAATGACAACTAAAGCACACAAAAAGACAAGAAAAACACAAAAAATGACTCACAGTACTAATAAATAAGCAAAACAACAACAGAAATACCCCAAAAAGTATTTTTAAAAAAACCTGCAAAATGACACACAGAAATGCACAAAATGCTTCACAACAAACATACACAGAATGACAGAAAAACACACAAAATGACTCTAAAAACTCTTTGTTCTTTCCTGTATTAATGCTCAGATCACTCATTATTCTAATGCTGACATGAATGTTGATCACGTGACCCTCTGATCAAACAAACACATTTTATTCGGCTCCGCTGTGATAAAAGTTGCATATCTCTGTTATAGAGCATATAAACGAGTAAAATTAAGAAATGTACAATCAAAAATCTGTTGGAAAATGATTGCACTTGTAAGACACACACGCACACACACAGTTCATACCTGCACACACACACACGCACACACACACACACACACAGGAACAGTACATACCTGACGTGCTGTCGTTCCCACACTTTTGTTTCTTCACTTTAGGCTGAAAAGTGTTGAACTCAGGCTGTGGAGGAGGTTTTTCTTCAGGACTCAGAGAAGCTGAGGAGCTGTGCTGCAGACCTGAGAGGACACACACACACGCGCACACACGCACACACACACACACACACACACACACACACACACACACACACACACACACACACACACACACACACACACACACACACACACACACACACACACACACACACACACACACACACACACACACACACACACACACACGGAGTAATGTTGAGCTCTATTTTGAACTCCAGCTCAAAATCTTGCTAGAACTAGCCTGAATTGTAGCTCAAAAACTTAGCTTCAACTCTTGCTTGAACTAACCTGAACTCAAGCTCAAACTAGTTTAAACTCTAATTTGAACTCCTGCTCAAACCAGCCTTAACTCTAGTTCTAGCATGAACTGCTCTAGTTTAAACTCTGGATTAAACTAGCCTGAACTCTAGCTTAAACTGTCTTGAACTCTCGTTCAAAATCTATCTTAAAATTTAGCTTGAACTCCAGCTCAAAATCTGGCTTGAACAAGAATTCTAGCTCAGACTACCTCAGAATCAATAACTCAAAATTGAGCTTGAACTCTAGCTTGAAGTAACCTGAACTCAGACTCAAACTACCTTAAATTCTAGTTTGAACTCCTGCTTGAACTACCCTAAACTCTAGTTCTAGCTGATAATCTATCTTTAGATTTGGTCCTCATAAATGTGGAAAACAAAAAGCATTATTTACTCTTTGATCTTTTAAACTTTGACCAATAAAACTTGTTTTTGGATCAATAACTGATGATTTTACCGCTGTGTGCCTCTTTGTAACTGATGAACGCTGAGAACTCTGCTGCCATCTTCTCATCGCTGGCGAAGGCGCAGACGCAGGCGTAGAAGTGGAGGCAGGGCGTGGCTGTCCCCCCTCCTCCCCCTTCAGCTTTGCTCCGCCTCCCCCCACCTTGACAGGTGCAGTGGTAGATGCTGCGCTCGCTCTTGGGTCCGTCCCATGCCGCGCCCACGCTGAGGTGTAACAGACCCAGAGGATGAGCCGAGTCACTGTGACACTTCACCACCAGTGTGTCCTTGGCCACCCGCTGCACCAGCGGCCCAGGGGACTCGGTGGCCAGCCTCCACAGCTCCTCCCGGGCCTGGACGGACGCCTGCAGACCCTCCAGGACGGAGCTCTTCAGGGTGAGGGGCGTAGCGGTGCTGCGGCACTCAATGGCATGCTGGATGTGCACGCAGAGGGTGTCGGGGGACGGCTTGGCCGACCCCCCTCCATTCCCCTGGGTTGACCTTTGACCCTGCCTGCAGGAGGGCAGGAAGCAGTGGCCCAGGTTGATGCGGGTGAGCAGGGTGGAGCCGTCTCCGGTGGCGATGGCGGTGTCGGTGAGGATGAGCTCCACGAAGCCCCACTGGGCGGCTCCTCTTCCTCTGTGACACACAGAGAACACCTGGGGGCCTCCCCCTGAGGCCCCGCCCTCCGGCTGCTCCTCGCTGTCCAGGATCACCCTCACTGCCTGCACGCCGTTCCTTCTGCCGCTCCGCCCCGTGACAGCGGCATTCCTGAGGGACACGCCGCACGCCTTGTTCTTACAGCTCAGGCTTCGGGTACCGTTGAAGACGCCGCACTGAGGACACCTGCGGATGCCGCGCAGCGTGGCCCGGCCCAGGTTGGACAGGAAGGAGGGCGTGCCGGACGACGACTTCCTGCTGCTGCCAATGTCTCTCTGTTTGGAGGCCAAGGAGACGGGAGTGGGCGTGGCCCGGGAAGGAGACCGGGAGACGAGGCCCAATGAGGATGAGGACTGAACATCTGCCTCCATCGTGGAGACGCACACAGGAAGTGAAACCTGAAAAACTACAAATACACACGGAGAGAGGTCAGAAAGACACAAAACAGCAAAAGTGATTAAAAAAGGACAATAAAACTTTACAAAATGGCTTCAAAAAACACACAAGACAACCAAAAAAATGACTCTAAACATTCAATCTGACAACAACAATACAGAAAATACCAGAAAATTATGCAAAAGGACAGCAAAACTATCAAAATAACTGTTTCTCAGCCCCAAACATTTACACACACAAAAACATGACAATGTAGAATTTATAAATTATAAATACAAAACAACAACAACACAAACAAGTATTTACAATATTTAAAGTGAGAGTACAGATATGTAAAATACAAAAAAATTACTCCAAAAACACACAAGATAACAACAAAAATACACAAAATTTACTTCAAACTTTCAATCTGACAACAAAAATACACAAAATGACAGAAAAATATGCAAAACTAATCAAAAAATGTAGACGATGACCATAAAAATGATTCCAAACATTCAATCTGACTGTAAAAAATACACATGACTACAAAAATAACAAAAAACACACAAAACAATACTTTTGTTGCTGATTGGTCATTGACATAAATGTTGATCATGTGACCCTCAGATCAGATCAGATACAATCACACTTTTGTTGCCTCACTGTGATAAAAGTTGCCCATTCCGGGTGTAGAAATATATGATTTGTTTGCATTTAAAAAATTAAAAAATAAATATCAAACTTGTGTTTCCTGACATTGTTGTTACAGTCTGAAATTGTTTTGTGTTTAAACACGACTCAACACACACCGCTGTTCAACACACACACACACACACACACACACACCATGTTGTCGTGTGTATCCTAGTAACCATGAACACTACCTACAATCACTACATGTTGTTGTGTGTATCCTAGTAACCATGGACACTACCTACAATCCACCGGTTCGCTCAAATCGCCTCAGCTTCGTCCTCCCAAACCGTCTCGACCGTCGCCATTCCTCCTTACATTCACACAGCCGCATTGCGCCTGTAACGGCTCTCCCCATTGGCTGCAGCTGGTCAGGTGGTGTAGAAACGGGAAGTAGGCTAAAGCCTCGAAGAATCCGCTAAGAAACATGGGAGTTGTAGTTCAACTAAAAATGGCGGGCTAATGTACAACCGAGACCTTAACATCGGTTTCAATAGCGTTTTAATGAAAAATTCTCAGTAAATACTCGGATATCCGTGAATAACTTACCATAGGACTGTAGATCAGGTGACTCTGATTATTACCAAATTATAAAAGTTACTATTTAGCAGCTCAATTAAGATTTATTTCATTATTTTTATTTTTAAGTGCAGCAGCGCCCCCTCTTGGACGGAAAGGAAAGATACACAACAGCCAACAGACTGAGAACCTTAAACTGACTTAGACTTTGGATTAAAATGTGGTGTGAGGTTCACAAAGACTTGGATTATAAATGGAGTTTAAAGTCATGAAAGATAAAATTACCTTTTTATACCCATGAGTCCAAACCACGTGTCAAATTAAAGGTCCGGGGGCCAAATCTCGTCAACCTTGGGGTCGCGAGACACTGGGTGGGGGTCGCCAGATGCCTTCAAGAAACTAAGAATATTTTCGGAACAATTTGAGCCCATTTTTTGCTTATTTTTACCCTTTTTCTGCAACTATACCAAACTTTCCATATTTTAACCTATTTTCATCAATTTTTCTTGCCATATTTTTGCTCCTTTTGATGCATTTTTGCTACATTACTCCCATTTCTGACACTTCTCGATCAAATTTCGATGCCTTTTCTACACATTTTTTCCACTTTCAACACTTATAAACCCTTTCTACTTATGTTGACCCATTATTGTCACTTTTAATTTCTCTTCACCATATTTCATGCTTACTGTATTCTTGCCAATTTTTCCACATCAGTCATGCCCATTATTTGACCGTTTAAACTAATTGTTCCAATATTGACACTATGAACCCTTTTCACCACTTTGTCTGTTTTTGTCCACTCTAATTTACAAGTTTTAACCAATTTCTGTGGTTTTTAAAATCCCATTTCACCACCTTTTCTGGTCACTTTTAACCCATTTTATTTCTGATTAAAACAAGGATTTCCATCGTTAAGATGACTATAATAATAATAAACGTTCCTGGATAACAGTGGATATTATTCAGATGAATAAATAAATGTGGTTATCACAGATTCATAGAACAATGGACCATCATTTTACTGACTTTATGGATGGACCCCAAAAATCTCTCCTTTATTCCCCCTTATAGATGGTCCTGTCTCCACATGACTGTTCTTCAATGTTCATGTCTGTGTTCAACCACCTTCAGCTACAATGGGGGTCCCCAGGCTCTGGAACCTTTATTTTGGGGGTTGTGAGCTGAAAAGGTTGAGAACCACTGACCTAACTTATAGTGATTCTCAGTAACAGGAGCAGTAAATAAACCCAAACCTACAAACATGTAGGTGTGTGTGTGTGAGAGCGTTGAAGCATCAGCAGTTTTAATGGGAACAGGAGCAAGAAACACAAACAATGTGGGCGTGGCAGAGCTTGGAGGCCCCGCCCACTTTCCAGATGATTCCAACTGAAAGTTTCTTACTGCTAATAATAATAATAAGGCAACACAACAGATGACGATGGATGATGGGTTTCAACCAAATACTGATGGCCTGGAACAGAATAATTTAAATCCTCTGAAGACTTGTTGTGCGTTGCGTTGCGATGCCGTGTGATGAGCGCGTGGAAGCAGAATGAAGCGGTCTCTACGGTACACGGACCAGCACGGGGGGAAGCTATGGTCAACCAGGAGCAAAGCAGGCAGGCCTCCTTATTTAACACTTCTTCTTTATACAGATTCAGCACAGGTTCAACTGTTCGCCTATTTACACAAAATAAACCTCCAAAAGCAAAAGTCCATGATGGTGGAATGTAAAAAAAGTGGGGGAAAGAGTTAGCCAACAACGTGTTTGTGCAATGTTCGTCTGCCCACGGGTGAGATCAGAGTGGCAGAAAGTCCCTGCGATTGGTTCAAATTTTAAAAAAACAACAAAAAACACGTGGCTGCGTTAGAAACAAATGCCTCTTCATCCGTCAGATTGTGTCACGTGAACATTTTCCTTTATAAAGGCAGAAGCTCCCCTACCCTAAACCCCCCCAAAAAGACACTTTCAATTTGTAGCAACAGAAAAAAGGAAATAAAAACAGAAAGGATGGCGTAGTCCCTTCTTTTCTCTAGAGGAAGAGGAAAAGGAGGAGGAGCCAGAGTCTGTGTCCGAGCATCAGTTCATGCGCGCACACGCGTGTCCGTGATTTTTTTTTCCCGAGCGTGCTCAGAGGCGGCGTCCGTTTCCATAAAATAAAGCCTTGTGATCTGAGCAAAGGTCAAAGGTCAGCGTGGCGCTCCGTCTTCTTCAGGTGATTGTTAAATATGAGTAGAAAAGTTGGCCCGTTCTCTTTGGCTGAGGGGCTGAAAACAAACATCTGGTTCTTTTTTAATCTAATCTGTGGCAGAGCTAAAAATATCGACATGTGTATGTTACATTTGGCCGCTAACACACCAAACAATACGGGGAATGCTAGGTGCTTTAGCATTAGCAGTAACGGTGTGAAAGGATAACTGAATTATCTTTACACTCGCAGGTTTGGGCAGTGGGCTCTTCAGGTTCTGATGGGGCGCCAGGAAGAGTTGGTAGGATGGCAAAAACCGGCGCCGGCAACAGGAAGTCCATGTGAAGTGTGGTAGGGGGCGGGGCACGGCCGACCAACGCGCTCCCTAACCCCCCTCCCCTCCGCTGGCAGAGAGACGAGGCGTGAGCGACGATCAGTGGGTGTGGAAACCAGCCTGGTTGGTCAGAACCGCCCCGTTGACGCCCTGCCCGGGCTCCACCATGCCCCCATTACTCATGGCACCCACGCCCGTCCAGCCGGCCCCCGCAGCGTGTAAGTGACTGAGAGAGAGAGAGAGAATGAGGTGAAGTAGTTACATCATCAAGTGTTTGTCAGCAAAAAAGCATTTCTCGTCCCATACAGACAAGAAAGACAAGAATATATAAAACTAAAATACATGAAATGAAACAAAAAACACACAAGACAACTACAAATTTACAAAAATTACAGAGAAATTCAGAAAAACACAATAGAAATACACAAAGACAAGAACAATAAACAAATTTAACCAAAAAAAACATGAGTAATTAAAAAAAACACAAAATGATAAAAGCATACAAAACAGAAAAATACACAAGAACAACAAAAGACTATATATATATATATATAATATATATATATATATATAAAAACTAAAATACAACCAAGATAACTACAAATTTACAAAAATTACTGAAAAATTTACAAGACAAGAAAAAAAACACAAAACAGAAAATACACAAGGACAACAACAAAAAAAATATATAAAACAAACTAAAATATACAAAATGAAATAAAACATACAAGAAAAAACAAAAATTACAGAGAAATTTACAAAAAGACAAAAAGAAATACACAAAATGTTTAAAATAAAAACACACAAAATAAAAAAATAAGCAAAGATGATAAACAAAACTAACACAGAATTGTAAAAATTGACTACAAATACACAAAATGTACAAAAAGATGTTAAAACTACACATAATTCATCTAAAAACTCACAGGACTCCAAAACAAAACAAAAATAGAACAAAGACACAAAACACAACTAAGATGAGAAAAATGGCAAAAAAATTTAAAAAATATGGAAAAACAACAAAAATACACAAAAAATGCTCAAATTACTCTTTATTCTGATCATCAATGATACAATCACACTTATGTGGCCCCGCCCCTTGTGATAAAAGCCACCCGGCTCTGATATAAACAAAGCCACCTTCCCTCCATGTCTTTTATTTTGAAACCCAAAGCCGTGCATGTGACTCACTTGTAGCCCTGCTGGTCCCAGGTCTGTCCGTAGACGCCGTAGCTGGGCACCTGCCACCCGTTGGGCACGTACTGACCGATCTGCTGCGTGTTGCTGTACCACTGACCCCACTGACTGTATGGCTGGGCCGCAAAGCTCACCGTGTTCTGCTCTCACACACACGCACACGCACGCACACACACACACACACACACACACAAACACACACACACAAACAGGGAGGATGTTTACACTGTGTGAGAGTGAGTGTGTGTGTGTGTGTGTGTGTGTGAGAGGACTCGTACCTGTGCCATCTGTACCTGCTGGATGGGGCCCTGCACCATGTCTGTGGTTTCTTTGCCCCAGTAACATTTGACCACGTATCCTTCTATGGACGTCCCGTTAACGGACACGATGGCGTGAGCCGCTGCTTCATGGGAGTTAAATCTGCAGAAAAAAAAGGTTTGAAACATTTCATGTTGAAACAACATAAACACATTATAACAGCACCATGTTCTGTGATGATTTTCTCTGCCTTAAAGTCTCATCAATTAAAAAAAACATGTATTATTATTATTATTTATTAATGTATTAATTTGTTATTTTTATTGCCTTTTCATTTTTTTTTTAGCAATTTTTGGCCACATGTAGCGTCATGTTTTAGCAACAAATTCACCTTTAATGAAACAAAAGTACAGCACGGTAAACTAACAGTAGTGACATAACCTTTGTTTACGCACAAACAGAAAATTAAAGGTGCAGTAAAGTTTTTAAGATATCTTTTAGAAACATTTATTATATTTTCATAAACATGCTAACAGGATTTTCATAAAATAAAAATATTTTTAAATATATTTTCATCATACATTATCTATCATAAATGTATATTTTACAATGTGTTTTTGGGGGGAAAAATCTATTTGACTATGACATAAAATCTTGTTTTTTAAGTTGAAAATATAAAATATAAAACTAAAATAATTATAAAGGTTATAATTACAACTTATTTATTTACTGTATATTCTGTGGGGTTTGTTTTGTAATTAAAACGATGGAGATAAACTGGTGTAAAGAGAATACGACTAAGCAGTGCTAATAAATGACATCAGCAGTAATCAGATTACCTCACAAACGAGTATCCTTTCTCTGGAAACACACGGATCTCCATGATTTGGCCGAATGGCGAAAAGGTTTGTCTCATGATTTGCTCTGAAAATCAAAGCAGAGTTTTACTGGGAGCAGTGGGCGACCATCATCATCATCATTATCATCATCATTGACTCACCTGTGAGGCCCGTGGTCACGCCCCCACAGTAAACCGTACAGTTGCTGGGGCTGGACTGACTCACCACCTCATCAAAGGACAACTGCTTACTGTTGTTTGCTACGAGAGAAACACACGTACACACACGCAAACACACAGTGAATAAAATATGTCTCTTTTTTCAAACCTTTCACTTGTTAATAATCTGTAATCATTCTGAAAATACAAGTTTATTATTCATTTTGTGTATTTTTGTTGTCTGTCATTTTTTTCTCTCATATTGTGTATTTCTAATTGTTTTTTTGTCTTATTGGAGTAAATTTGTGTATTTTTATTTGCGTTTTGTTTATTTTTCTGAAATTGTGTGTGTTTTTTTAGATTCATTTTGTGTAATTTTGTTATCTGTAATTGGTTCGCTCATATTGTGTTTCTGTTGGGTTTTTTTTTTACTTTTAAGGAGTACATATGTGCATTTTTGTTCTCATGTTTATTTTTCTGTAATTTTGTGGTTATTTTGTATATTTTCCTGTACTTGTGTGTTTTTTTTAGAGTCATTTTGTTTTTGGAGTCATTTTTGGAGTCACGTTTTTCTATTAGCTCTGTCTGCTAGCATAGCATCTCTTCTTCACTGCAAGAATATCTGCATGCCAACCGACCACTGGGTTACCAGCGCCTTCTGCTGGTCCAAACAAATATCTGACGTAAATACAGGGCAATGACTGTTTTTTTTTTTTTTTAAAGTCCAATTGTTAAGCACAAAATACATGTTCAGTTGCACTTTTAAAAAGAAAAAGAACTATAATGCAGTTTTGCATTGTTTACTATAGAACCAGAATTTAAATTAATAGGCTTCTTCTTCATTTGTATTATCCTTTTATTTATTTCATTCAAGATTTATTTTTAGTTAAATTGCATTGTTTTGAATAGTTTATCAAGGGATTTTTTTGATAATGAAAAATAAAAGGAAAATAATACAGTATTTTTCAGTCATCATTCAGTTATTGTCAACAGTCCAATTTTGTAAAATAAATTGTGAGAGAATAGTATCGTGAACGCAGTATCGTGAATCGAATCGTATCGGGAGTTGAGTGAATCGTTACATCCCTAATCTTTGGAGTTATTTTGGGCATTTTGTTCTCATTTTGTTTATTTTTGTGCAATTTTGTGTGTTTTTTCAAATCATTTTGTATACTTTTTGTACAGTTTGTTGTCTTTTAGTGTATTCTTGTTGTCATTCATATATTTTGCTCTCATATTGTGGTTTTTTGTTTTGTCTTTTTGGAGTCATTTTGTGTGTTTTTTGATTAATTTAGTGTATTTTTGTTTTCCTTTCATACTGTGTGTTTTTTTGTTTGGAGTAATTTTGTTCTGCTGTTTAATCTTCTACAATTTTGTGTTTTTTTTATTCTTTTTGTATATTTTGTTATCTGTAATTTTTTGTTTCTGTTGATTTTTTTTACTTGTGTTTTTTGGGAGTCATTTTGAAATTTTGTGTTTTTTTATTCAATTAGTGGATTTTTGTTGTTAACCATAAATTTTCCTTTCCTTTTTTTTTTTTGTCTTTTTGGAATAATTTTGTCCCTTTTTGGGTTTTTTTGCCTTTTTCTGCTATTTTGCATTTTTTTGTTGTCATTTTTTAGCATTTTTCTGCGATTTTGTGTGTTTTTGAGTCATTTTGTACATTTATCTGTTATTTTGTCTGTTGGGAGTCACTACTTTGAGCTGCCACTTGTCCCTCGTCTGCTCTCGTGCTTTTAACACCAGAATAGGCAGAATAATAAATCCTTTTATTTACGTTAAACTGGTGCGTTCTGAGAACTCACATTCGTTGGCTGCTTTGGGAGCAGGTTTCCTCGTGGCCCAGTTGGTTCTGATCTGTCTCCCTCCCAACCACTGTCCTCCCATCTGCTGGATGGCGTTCTCTGCGTCCTGATGACACACACAAACCCACCAGAGTTACACACCCATCGACCACGGCCGATGTACTCACGACTCACCCATTTGTTGAAGAAGGAGACGAAGCCGTAGCCTTTGGACTTCCCCGTGGCCATGTCCTTCACCACCCGACAGTCACTGTGGACAGAAACCATCACCACACGTGTCAGTGCTCGACACCACGCCCTGTTTCCATCATTACATTGACAGGATAGTGAGAGACAGTGAAGAGGAAACTTACGAGATCTTCCCAAAGGGAGCGAACGCTGCTCTAATGTCGTCTGTGGTGATTTCAGGACTCAGATCTCCAACAAACACATGGAAGTGACCTGGAACAGAAAACAAACTCACACATTCACAATCAGCACAAAGCAGCGACACAAAGTTCTTTCAAAACAGTATTGACACTAAAACGTTGTATCTGGATACAATACTCCTTTGCAAAACTATTGATACTTTGCAGTACCTCAGATTACCTGAAACGTGTCATCATAGTTGAAGCTTCTTTTTGCAGAACTCTATTATTTTTTTTCAATATTTTATTAAATATTATTATTTAACCTGTGGTTCTGTTAATTGTTTCATTTTGTAATAGATTGTATTTTTGCATTTCTCTGGTTAATACAAATATTTCTAGGATTTTTGTTGTTTATCCCTGTGGTATTGAAAATGGTGTTGAGCATCGGTATCGAGTCTAAAATGTTAGTATGGTAAAAACCCTTCCATACTAAATCCATGTCAACAAACAGGACCAATCATCAATACATCTACTAAATATGACAAATATCTACTGTATAAATATATACCTTTAAATCAGTGCTTAAGAGTCTGGTCTCATTAATGTGCATGTAATACATCACCTGTGGGTTTTTATGAACAAAGACCTTCTAAACAAAACTAGAGCAGTACGAACTCCACTTTATTGTGATCACAGAAAACAAATAAAAAACCAGGGATTAACATTCTGAAACGGGAAAAATAATCTGAACCCTGTTTTTTATTCAGTTTATTAAAATCAGCCCCAGACTTGACACTTAAACGTCTCACATGCATGTTTTAGGACAATATCACACATTTACAAACTATTTTTCACCAGAAAACTGGTGAATGAATGTGTCCAACTCTACCCAGAATTCCATTCAAAACCTTGCGTAGTGGGCACATTATCCTGTGACTGAAAATGAATGCAGAACTTCATCTGTCATGTGTTTTTAATGTGTTGGTTCACATTATTAATGTGAAAAAGCTCTGGTACAGAGACAGGTTTAGCTGATGGTGTATTAGCTGAACTGGTGATCAGTTTACTTAGTGACACATGACAGCAGAAGCATCTCCAATCACACGGCTGTGTGGGATTTAGTTCAGAAATGTTTTAAAACCATATCACACATCTCAATGGGATTTTTCAAACAAGAAGTGCAGCAAACAGAACTAAACTAATTTCCCTCACAAACCTAATCTGGTGTAATTTCAACGTAACCCTCCCGGCTACAGTAAATCATCATATTGATATAAATATACAACAGTAATTGACTATTAACGTTATTTATCATGTTTGGTTAAATTTCAGGACATTTAATAGCAGTAAATTGTATTAAAAAAAGGGAAAACAAGGAAACAAATACAAAGGAAATTAATAAACAGTAAAATGTAAAGTCAGAGTCTCCAGGAGCCTCATTTGTAAAAGTGTGTCTAAGTAAGTTCACTTCAGCTGGTTTACTATAAAAACCAGGAAGTTTAACGATTTATAAACGAGTGCGCACGTATGTCCCACGCCTGTTTCCATTTAGAAATCACAATCAACTCGAAAGTTATCGCACGTGAGGAAACACCTTACTCCGCCCATTGGGGTGCCTATAAATGGTCAGGCTCCGCCCATATGGTGCCTATAAATCTGCCGAAGGTGGAAACACAATATTGCCAGGTTTTTTTTTTTTAATAACTCGTGGCGTACGCTTTCTTCTGTATGTACGCAGCGTTTATGAAAGAGTCTCCAGAGAAGTGGCAAACCTACTCTGAGGCTGTAAGTAACACCGTAGGGTGGTGACATTAACACAGAGTGAAGATTAATGGACTCACTGCTCGTGTCTTTCTTCTGGCTCGTCGGCGTCGTGGCCCAGTTGACTTTGACTTCCTGCAAGAGACAGAAGTGAAAAGGTCAGAGGTCAAGGTGGGAAAAGGAAAAGTTGATTCTGTCACACACACACACACACACGCACGCACGCACACACGCAGGAAGTTAAAGGGAAACCTTTTCACTCTCAGCCTCAGATATAATTTGGATCAACACTGGAGGAATTTAAGTTAAGGTCCAAATAACTTTAAGGGACTTACAAACAAGTGACTTATACAAACTTGTTCTACTCCTCAAATGGCCCTTCAACACCTGTTGAGGATAGAATATTTTACACTGAATGTTTTGCTCTTTAAATGGAGCCCATGATACAAACAATGACAGCGTTAAAGACGTGAGGGATCAGTTACACGTTAAACCACGTCACACACAGGATGGAAAGCACTGTTTTTGTACTTCATTATTAGTACGCACATCTGATTATAATCATTATTTAATAAAGTATTGTCCTTCAGATGTTTTATAAGATTTTATGTGAGATAAATCGTATTATAACCAGGACCTCAGATTTTCCCTTTCAGCTTTTAACCTTTTCTGCATCACGTCCACGTTATTCCACCTATTTTAGTTTTGTTTCATCATCTTTTCACTGTTTACATCCTTCACTGGCTAGAAAACTTCTCATTACAGAACGTGATTTTAGTTTTTTTCCGTCGATGCCATAAGGATGCAGATATAATTTTTGTTTGCGTTTCACCTTTTTTTTTTTTTTTTTTTTTTTACTAAAATACGGAATAGTTTATCTTAAATGGACCGCAGTTTTTAGGCAGGAAAATTTGGAATTTAATAATTATTATTGTGCTCTAGTTTGCACTTCCACACATAAATACACTATAAAACATGTACAACATCGATAAAATCAAAGCAATAAGTGAGAGACATCAGACCCTACAGGATCTTCTGGACAGTTTTTATGTAATTGGAGAAGATTTTATGGAATAATTGAGGAAAAATGCAGGATTTTGGAATAATTTTAAGCTCTTTTAACAATTTGAGAATAAAAATGACTGCCATCATGTGATATAAGCATGGGGGAAAATGTGACCTCTGCTGATATTGTGGCGTTTCATTAAATTTGTGTATTAATTTAAAGATATTTACCACTGAATGATATTTTTGCTCCTTTTAATGTATTTTTGCTACATTACTCCCATTTCTGACACGTCTACATCACTTTTCAATGTCTTTTCTACACATTTTTTCCACTTTCCAGACATTTTCAGCACTTAATCACTTTCCACCACTTTTCCACCTAATTTCACATAAGTTGACCCATTATTGTCACTTTTAACCTCTTTTCACCATATGTTATGCTTTTTTTGCCAATCTAACCACATTCACCATTTGTCATGCCCATTATTTGCCAGTTTAAATTAATTTCTCTTACTTTTTAAATTACATTACCCCCAACCCCTCCCACTTTTAACCAATTTCTGTGGTTTTTTTAAAATGCCATTTCACCGCCAATGTAGTAAAATTCTCGTAACACACCTAATATACCAGCGAGACATACAGTATAGTCTGGAAAATAAGATACAGAATAGTTTTTGTGAGCTTTATTTTGCACATTTATGTCATGTAGTGAATAAAATGTTATTTCTAATCTCCTGCTGGTAAAACCAGTGTAATGACATGATATGAAGTGTTTCTGTGCATATTTGCTACATGGTTCTGGTCTTCCCACTGAAGTGTTTCCAGTAAAAAACTGATGAGGTTCTTTAGGAGCACGATGGGGGGAGGCAGTACGAGTACAATAAGACCTGGACAAAGACACAACGTCCTCCAGAACAGCAGAGAGGATATCTTACCTTACCCAGAATCTTCCGACCGTTCATGGCTGCGATGGTAGCAGTGGCGTGTCTGTGCTCATAAAACTCCACAAAGCAATACGGGTCGTGACCTGCTGTCTGAAGTGGACACAAGGTGAGAGTTTAAAAAGAGGAGAAACAACAGTGACTAACATTCGATGAGTGAAAACACCCTATATCAGTCCACAAGGACAGAAGCAAAGTGTTTACACAGGAGAGACGCCGTGTTTTGGATCAGTGTTGAATGAAGTCAAAATAAAACGTACATCTACTATCATTTTACAGCTTTTACACGGTCCGATCTGTCCAAACAGCTCCAGGATCAGAGCCTCTGTCACGTCCCGGGACAGATTCCCAACATACCTGCAAACACAAACAGAACACAGTCAGAGTAAATATGAATCCATCTACATCATTTATTATCATTGCATGCAAAACAAATGAGAAAATATAGAAAACGTGTTAAAAATCCCAAAGTTTACCAAAATATTACATTTGGTTCAACTATTTATCATCCAGTCCTGATGCTAGGTTAGCCAAGATGCTAACAAAGGTTTTACATCCTTTATTTATAATAGGGGGAAAAAGCATTTAGTCACTGAATGAAATGTTAAGGTTTGGACTTTTTTATTTGGAAAGTTAATTTCTTATTTATAAAAAGAACAAGTGCAGAGGTCAGAGAGACGGAAATGTCAGTTCTCGCACTAAACCTGACAGATATTATTCTAATATTTCTGAAATGAAAATACAGTGCCTCTCAAAAGTACTAATACACATTTTGTCAGATTTACAACCATAAACATAAAGATTTGTTTTACTGAAAGTTCACACAAGTAACAGACAACTGTGAAGTGAAGGTAAAACGATACATGATTCTGTTATTATTTTAAAAATAAAAAAGTGAAAAGTAGGGCGTGCACAAGTATTCATACAGCTTTTTTCTGAGTGCATTAAATTGCCTTTAAAACAGGGATGGTGACCTCCAGTCCTCGAGGGTCGGATTCCAGAGACTTTTAGATGTGTCTCTGCATCAACACACCTGGTTGATATCAATGTGTTGTCATCAAGCTCTGCAGAAGCATGACAATGAGCCATTCATTTGATTCAGGTGTGTTGGAGCAGGGACACATCTAAAAGTCTCAGGGATCCGGCCCTCGAGGACTGGAGTCCGCCACCCCTGCTTTAAAACATTCCTAATGACTGCTGAATGTTCACACCTTGCCCTAATGATTAAATAGAGGCCACCTGTGTGTAATCTACTCTCTGTATAAAAACAGCTGTTCTGTGAGGGCCTCAGAGCGATGGTTGGTGTGTATTGGTCACTAAACGACATCATGAAGGCCAAGGAGCACACCAGAGAGGTCAGGGATAAAGCTGTGGAGACGTTTAAAGCAGTAAGTTATACCAAGATTTGAACATCTCACGGAGCACTGTTCAAACCATCATTTGGAAATGGAAACTTACCAAGACAAGGCCGTCCACCTAAACTAACAGATCGAACAAGGAGAGCACTGGTCAGAAAGGCAACCAAGTGCCCCAAGATGACTCTGGAGGAGCTGCAAAGTACTGCCGCTGAGCTGGGGGACAACTATCAGTCGTACTCTACACAAATCTGGCCTTTATGGACCAGTGGCAAGAAGAAAGCCATTATTGAAAGGAGGCCATAAGGAATCCGGTTTGGAGTTTGCCAGAAGTCATATGGGGGACACAGCTACCACGTGGAAGAAGGTGCTTTGGTCAGATGACACAAAAATGTAACTTTTTGGCCCAAATGCAAAACGTTATGTATGGCGCAAAGCTAACGCTGCTCATCGTCCTGAGTGCACCATCCCCAGTGTCAAATATGGTGGGGGGAGCATCATGCTATGGGCTGCTTTTCTTTAGCGGGGACTGGGAAGATTGTAAGAATAGCTGGTTAGATGGATGGAGCCAAATACAGGGACATTTTGGAGGAAAACCTGCTGGAGTCAGCAAGAGAGTTGAGGCTGGGGAGAAGATTCACCTTCCAGCAGGACAATGACCCTAAACACAACGCTAAATCTACAATTGAATGGTTTAAAACAAAACATATTCATGTGTGAGAATGGCCCAGTCAAAGTCCAATAGAAAATCTGTGGAAAGACCTGAAAATGCTCTCCATCTAATTTGACAGAGCTCGAGTTGTTTTGTAAAGAGGAATGGGCTAAACTTCCTGTCTCTAGATGTGCAAATCTTGTAGAGTCATACCCCAAAAGACTTGCTGTTAGTCCAGCAAAAGGGGGTTCCACAAAGTATTAACTCCTGCTGTATGAATACTTGTGCATGCCCAACTTTTTGGTTTTCTATTTTTTGAAAAACAACAGAATCATGTATCATTTTGCTTTCACTTCACAGTTGTCTGTTACTTGTGTGAACTTTTAGTAAACAATTCAAAATAAAATGTTTATGGTTGTAAACATGATAAAATGTGCAAAAGTTCAAGGTGTATTAGTACTTTCGAGAGGCACTGTATCTGTGTGAGACGGACTAAACGCTCAATGTCAGTACATTACATAAGGCTTAATCACAAAAAACTATATACAAAATGATCACAAATACACTTAACATAGAAACCTACACAAGTGCACAAAATTCATTCAAAAACAAACAAGAATACATGACAGAAAATAAATGCACAAAATGATTTTAAAAAACACAAAATGGCAAATAACTATAAAATTCACAATATAACAGAAAAACATGCGAAACTGCACAATATGAATCCAATACGGCAACAATTACACAAAATCAAAAAAACAAAATCAAGAAAAATACTTAATAGAAAAAAATTACAAAAAAGCACAAAATGATTCCAAGAACACACTGAACTGCTAAAAACACACGACAAAAAAAAACAAATAAACAGATACACATACAACTACAAAAGTGCACAAAATGATTCCGAAAATACAGAAAAAAGAATCCAAAAACAAAACAAAAATACATTATATATATTTTTTTTAATGCATTAAAGGATCTCGAAAACACACAAAACGACTAAAATACACAAATAAATCGACTCAAATAATACACAACAGAAAAACATACAAAAACAACAAAAATACAGAAAATGAATCAAAAACATAATTAAATAAATATAACAAAAAACTAAAATTAATGCACAAAATGATTTTTTTTTTTTTTTTTAAACACACAAAACAAAAAACAATTAAATTGACTCCAAAAATACACAAAATAACTCCAAACACACAAAATCTAAATCTCAGACGTCATTAAAGACTAATTCACTTCCTTGAATTGTGCCAAAAATGCTTAATACAATTAATGGCATTAACTCTAGTCATTCATTTCCTATTTATACACAAGCACACACACAGATCACTTTTTAAAATAATAATAATTTAAAATAATCATATTAACAATATTGTTATTTTTCCGTTTGTTTTCCTGGAATCACTGAAAATCAGAGAGTTTATTCATCTAATTATAATATAAGATGACTACAGGCTGTGACTGAGTGATAGTTACTGTAAATGTAGGGAATTGTGTTACAGTATAACAATAACAGTAAGTTACACTCAACAATAGTGTCCAGTCAGAAGGACACACAGTGGTGACAGGCCGGGCAGTGCCACACACAACTCAGTAATAAACACATTTATATTCATTCAACAAATAGCAACTGTTCTGTTGGGAATGCATGGGAAAGAACACAGATTATTCAGACATTCAATACATAATCATAATTTAGTTACTTAAGAGTTGCACGTCAGCCAAGTTTCTCGTGCTGTTTACTAATGATGGTTCATTGTTAACAGAAGTCCATTTAAAAACATGATTATTTAAGGGGTTTTATGCACCAAACTGTAATGCAAAGGAAAACATCACGTTATTGTATTACTAAAATAAAGTGAATTTCATGCTATTTGACTACTTTATTAATAGTAACAGGCCGAAGGTTTTTGATGCTGTTTACCAATGATTGTTAACAGAAGTCCATTGAAAAATAGGATTATTTAGGGGTTTAAGCACAAAATGTATGTAATGCAGGGAGAAAACATCACATTATTTTATTAATAAAAGAAAGTGCGTGTCATGATATTCAACTATTTAATAGTAACTGACCAGATGTTTCTAGTTCTGTTTACTAAAGTTATTTGATGACAACAGCGACCAAAAGTTCATTGGAAAATGTAAAGATTTAAGGCTTAAGTTTGCACATTATATTCCAGATGAAAAAAAAAAAAAAAAAAAAAAAAAAAAGACTGTAATTGTTATTATTATTCAAATAAATATGCTAATAGTAACAGGATAAACGTGTTTCTTATGCTGTTTACCAATGACTTCACATGGTTGAACTCTATTGAAAAATATGATGATTTAAGGCTTCCGTGCTGGACATCCTTATAACGAAAAACAGCCTGATTTTTATGAAACACATTTACATTATTTTTCATCTTATTTCCTCATTAGTGACGTGTAATAAAGTGCTTTAGTTGTTGCTCGCATTTGCAAAACACGCGAAATGATTCAATGAAACAACCCGCGAGCTAACGAGTGAATGTAGCTGCAAAGCTAGCGTTAAATTACGCGCAAAGTGTTTGATTCGGAAGCGGCTACAGTCACAGTAATGTGTTCATCTGTTGTTTGAAGATGATTGAAGTTGTGTTTTTAATGAGCCGAGGCGTTAGATGGTTTCACGGAGATGTTTTGTGGCAGTTTTGGGGCCCAGTCGGAGCTAACGAGCCGTTGGTGACGGACGCACCGACACTCACAGGGTTTTGGGCGTCTCGTCGTCCATCCTGCTTCACTCCGCGGACCGAAAACAAGTCGCAACCCTGGGGGAAAATCCACGACTGTCACGGGCGGCTGCCGGTGAAACGGTCCGGTGGTTTTATTTTATCTAAAGAGCTCGTAGAGCGGCGACGTTAGCTCCAACAACACCGAACAATGGACCGCCGACAAAGATGGAGGAAGACCGGGGCCCAGCCGGACCGCGCATGCGCAGCAGCCACAGGCGCCGCTGAGGGAGAGATTACAAAATAAAAGCACAAGACACGAGGTTTTAATTTGAACAAAAAGGCTCCAATGTAGGGCTGTCAAAGACATTTTAGTTCAGTGAGCCGCAGATTTAAGGCGAGAAAACGAGCAATTACAACATTAATTTTCCTAAGTTTGCACTTTACACTACATATAAATATGATACATAAAATATGTAAGGTGCTGACCATATTCAGGCAATAAGTGACAGATGTCAGTCCCTGCGAGATTTTCTATTTTAATTTTAATTGATTTTGTGACCATTTTTTTTATTTTTTATTTGGGGGAATTATTTGAAACTATTTGAGATTTAAAATGTCTGCAGTCGTGTGATAAAAGGATGGGAAAATCCTCCAAATATTGAGTTTCATTAAATTTGTGTATTTAGAAGGGCTGAGAGATCAACAACTGAATTATTTGGTCATTTAAACAATGATTCATTTTAACATTCTCCTGCAGGCCGAATTGGATGGTCTGAAGGGCCAGATTTGGCCCCCGGGCCTTGAGTTTGACACATGCTCCAATGCAAGTCATAGTAATGAAACACAAAGGTCATTGTTACAAGATAAAATATATATTTTCGATGAAAAAATTATCAAGTTAGTTACAAGAAAAATAGTAGAGATTATGAAATAAAAAAGCCATAAATGAGATGAAAAGTCAAACTACGAAATAAAAATTCCTATTTTGAGATTAAAGATGATAAAACAGAAAATAGAATGTTGAGATAAAAATTATAGAATAAGCCATAATTTCTGATATTAGCCACATTAATTCCAGCAAGATTACTTTTGTCTTCTTCTCGTTTCATTTATTCAGACAACATTGCCTCAGGAAATTTACTTTGATCTCCTGACAACTGCCAGTCTTCTTCAGAGGCGTCTGCTAATTGCTTTAATGTTTCTTCTGAAGTTTCCTTGACTTCCACGTAATAATTCCACCAAAACTCTTTTTGAATAATATGTTAAGGTTTTATTCACGGGCGACCGTGGCTCAGGTGGTAGTGGGTCGTCTTCTGATCGAGAGGTTGGGGGTTCGATCCCAGTACCTGACTATGTGTCGAAGTGTCCTTGGGCAAGACACAAGCGCTATATAAAATCAAGTCCATTTACCATTCTGTTCTCTTGTCTGAATAAATGAAACCTTAACTGCAAAGGAAACACCAAAGCGATGAGCAGATGCCTCTGACAAAGACTGGCAGTTGTCAGTTGAAACATGTCGGGAGATCAAAGTGGATTCCCAGAGAAACACTTGCCCGATTAAATTAAATTTTAACATATTATGTAAAAGCATAACTGAGATGAAAAATCAAAATGACAACATTAAAATAAGTTCTGATGAACTACGGCCGGGCCCACAGAACATCTCCACACCAAATAGCACGAACCACCTTCCAAAGAATTAAGTGAAATAACTTCCACTAAATAAAACAAATTAAATTGTGCACCGTAGAGTTGAATTGCCTTCTAAACAATACATCACCCGACTATATTCCAATAAATTTAGAAATTACAGGAAAAAAGGGTGCCCCCCCCTTTCAAAAAAGGTTTTTCGAGAGGCTCTTGACATCCGCTCATAGGGCAACGAGCATTAACGGAAGAGTAGTCATTTGAAAAATGGGCCCCCTGTGTGCCCCCGTGGCACATACGGAGCAATGGGCCACATTTATATATTGGTATGTGTCAATGATTGAAAAAATGAGAAAACGACTTTAATGGAAATTGCCCAAAAAAAAGGGTAATTTAATTGTGTGAGGCATAATCATAATCTATGTTGAATTACCTTTGAAACGATATATCACACGACTATGTTCCAATACATTATGAAATGACCAGAAATGGGGGGCCCCTTTTCAAAAAAAGTGCTTTGAGCGTCTCATCATATTCATTCATAGAATATTCATACCAAACTGCATTCTGATCTAACGAGAACTAACGGTGGAGTAGTCACTGGAAAAATTAAAAATGGGGTCCCCTGGTACCCCTGTGACACATACGGGTAATGGGCCCCATTTATATATTGGTGTGTGTCAATGATTTGGTACCACCAACTGTCATAATATTTGACTCACAAATAAATGAGAAATCGACTTTTTTATTTTGTGGCCCCAAATTGAAAACTGGGCTCCGAGCGTGGATGCGAACACATCCATAGATTATAGCGACCAAAGTTCAGCCTGATCTGTTACAAATAACAGAGGAGCAGTGATTTTAACAGTGAACGCAGTGAGTGGCGTTTTGTGTCCGGGAGCTCGGCCCAAAAAAATCATAATTATTAGATAAAAAAATTTATTTTGAGATTAAATTCATAAGTAACACTTAATGGATAAAGACTAAAGATTATAAAATATCCTCATTTCTGATATTAACCACATTAGTTTAGGGTCTTCTTTTCAACTTCAGACTAAAGGCTCCTTTGAAATAAATGGCATAAAATCAACCAGGACCAGTGGACAAACCAGTACAAATGAAAGTGAGGAAAAACAAACTCTCCTGAAGACGTCACGGCCTCCTCTCAGCAGCCAATCAGGAGAGCTTGTTCAGTTGCCATGACATCAGAATGTGTCCTGTGATGAGAGTAGCTTGGTTTTAAAGACCACGCTACAGCAGAGGTATAAATAGAGGCTGTGAGCGCATCCTCTGGGGATTCTGAGAAAAAATGACTTCCACTAGGGGGCGTCAGAGCGACACAGTGTTCCGCAGGCTCATTTTTTGGTAATATTTTGTTTATTATCAATTAAAAAAAGATGATTGTTGAGCAGTAAACGCAAAGAAATCCTTTAAAAACATGTTTTTATAAATTAAAACCCTTTACAAAGAAAAATAATCGTTGAGCCCTTCCAGATATGACAAAATTATTATCACACACACAAAAACATTTTATGGCAAAACATATATTTTAAACAAATGCAACAAAGTGATGAGCCAAATTTATCATTATCAAAGATTAACAGTTCAAGTGCAGCCTCAGTTTGTGTGGATACAAATAAAACAACTGAGAAACATAAATTACAATGAGTCCACAGGTGTAGGTGTGTGTGTGTGTGTGTGACGCTGCGGTGTGATGATGTCACAGACTAGTCCACACACGCAGCGGTGCACGCTCTCATCTGGGACACGCGCTGTGGTCGGTGATCAGTCGCTCCATCCTCTTGATCTTGCGTTTGTTTTTGGGCATTGGTTTGTCGTACATGCCGTTCTTCAGCAGGTGCTCCTTACTGTGGTGAACCTGGGCCCCGTGCTGCAGCTGGAAGGAGCACAAGGCCCTCAGAGGCCGCAGGAGCACCTGCACACACACACACGCACGCACGCGCACACACGCACACACACACAGTCTGTTAACAAAAGGACATCCAGCGAAAGCAGGCATGGGCAATTAAATACCAAAAAAACTGTTCAAAGACACACAAAATGACAACAAATATACATAAATTAACAGAAAATTATACAAAATGAGAGCAAAATTTCAAAAAACTAACAGGATAATAAAGGAAACAACAAAGCACAAAATAAATCCAAACACACAAAAAAAGGCAAGAAATATGCACAAAGTGAATCCAAAAACCAACAAAACGGAAACAATTATATTTAAAATGAATCCAAAAAACACTCAAAACAACAAATATACATAAAAGAAAAGAAAAACATTCAAAAAGAACCCAATAAAAATGATTCCAAACACACAAAACAGCAGCAAATATACACAAAATGACAACAAAAAAACACAACCACAGGAAAATACCAAAAAAAAGACACCAAAGACATACGAAATGACAACAAAATACATAAATTAACAGGATAATATACAAAACAAAAATACATAAAATAGATCCAAACACACAAAAAAGGGCAATAAATATACAAAAAATGACACCAAAAACACACAAAACAAGAAAATTACTTAAAATAACCCAACAAAATGCACAAAATGATTCCAAAGCACAAAAAAAGCAAAAAATATAAACAAAACGACAAGAAAAAAATACACAGAATGACTAAAAAAAAAAAAACACACACACACAGCAAGAAATATACATAAAATAAAAAAAATACAAAAATACACAAAATGATTCCAAACACACAAAAACGCAACAAAAATACACAAAATGACAAGAAAAATACTCAAAAACACAAGAAAATGACAAAAAACGACTCCAAAGACATAGAAGATAAGAAAAATATACAACAAAATGACTGCAAAAACACACCGATTGGTCATTATTCTAATGCTGACATGAATGTTGATCATGTGACCCTCAGATCAATCACATGTTTGTGGCCCCGCCCCGTAATAAAAGTTAAATTACTGAACATTGTTATTTTTCCCTGCATCTTTTGCATTAAAAATCAAAGCCGTAATCGTGGCGCCCTCACCTCCAGGATGTCCTCGTTCTCCTCCAGGATGGACAAAGCCACCGCGGCGCACTCCAGCGTGGACAGGCAGATGTTTGAGGGCTGCGTTCTGATCACGTACTGACTGGACAGAGTCCTGCTCAGCTGGACCTGTGGAGCGAAGCAGAGGCACCGTTAGCGTAGTTAGCGTAGCATGCTAGCAGCAGCCTGATCACTGTACACGGACTGATACGCAGACGTGGAGTAGTAGTACTTTAAAACTGTCACGCTTTGATTTTGACTTCCTGGTTCTGGTGATTAGGCCACGCCCCCTCCTCACCTGTCTGGGCAGGTGGAACAGGCTGTTCTTCAGGAACATGTTCTTGGCTTGGCTCCACGTGCCATCGATGATGATGATGTTGTGCTTAGCGTTAGCGGCTAGCTCCCCAGCGCGCACCACCTCCTCCAGGCTCTGGGACTGAGGACCCGGGTACAGGATCAGGGTCCGGCTGTCCTGGCACACCGCAGCCAGCTCCGGGTGCCTGAGGACGGACAAGATGGACCAGCATTAGGGACTAGATCTGGATCATGACATCACACCAAATCACTCAGAAACACAGAAAAACACACAAAAACGTTAATAGGAGAAGAATATACAAAGTAACAACAAAAATAACTACATGACAGAAAAATACACAAAAGGAGAAACAAAATACACAAAAACAAAATAAAAATCAACAAAAAAAACAATATAAATAGGTAAAAAATATACTAAATAGCTTAGCAAATGACTCAAACCAAGCACTAAAAAGAACAAATTACAGAAAAATACACAAAAGGACAAACAAAATAAAATACTCTAAAAAATGCAAAACAATATAAATAAGAATTAAATACACAAAATGACAAGTGTATATATAAAAATAACAACAAAAATACACAAAAATTACTCCAAAAGCACACAAAATAACAACAAAAAACACAAAATGAGAGAAAATAAACCTAAATGACTTCTAAAACACAGGTTTTATTCATCCTTTGAGATAATTCACTCTGATCGAGTGTAAAAAGTTTTGTTTGTTTGTTTAAAAAGTGATGCATAAATCAGTGAACCATGTGGATGGATGGATGGATGGATGGATGGATGGATGGATGATGTCGTACTTCTCCTCAGTGAAGCGTCTTCCTACGATAATGTTGCACTTGGCTGGAGGTAAACAGGCAGCGAGCAGAGGAACAGTTCTAAGGACTCGACTCTCCTGGAAAGAGAAAGACAAACAGAACAAACGTCACGACTTCTAAAAAAGCCCACAAAATGAAAACAAAATTTACATAAATTAACCACAAAATATGAAAAAAATTAATCAAAACACATGAAAACGGCAAATGACAAAATGACACTAAAAAATAATAATAATACTTTATATTTATAAAATAAAAACATTAAAAAAAGAGAAAAATGCACAAAATGATTCCAAACACACAAAACAGCAGCAAATATACACAAAATGACAGACAGACACAGACTGACAGGTGAATGATTTTTGTTGTGTTTTCTTTAACAGATCATGAGTGATAATGACGGTGTTACAATGACGGTGTTATAATGACGGTGTCAGAGTGACGGTGTCAGAGTGACGGTGTCAGAGTGACGGTGTCAGAGACACTGTGATAGTGACGGTGTTATAATGACGGTGTTATAATGACGGTGTCAGAGTGACGGTGTCAGAGTGACGGTGTCAGAGTGACGGTGTCAGAGACACTGTGATAGTGACGGTGTTATAATGACGGTGTTATAATGACGGTGTCAGAGTGACAGTGTGACAGTGACGGTGTGACAGTGACGGTGTGACAGTGACGGTGTGACAGCGACAGTGTGACAGTGACGGTGTGATAGTGACGGTGTTATAATGACGTGTCAGAGTGAATGGTGTGATAATGACGGTGTGATAATGACGTTGTGACAGTGTGACAGTGACGTTGTGACAGTGACAGTGTGACAGTGACGTTGTGACAGTGACGGTGTGACAGTGACGGTGTGACAGTGACGGTGTGACAGTGACGTTGTGACAGTGACGGTGTGACAGTGACGTTGTGACAGTGACGGTGTTATAATGACGGTGTCAGAGTGACGGTGTCAGAGTGACGATGTCAGAGTGACGGTGTGACAGTGACGTTGTGACAGTGACGGTGTGACAGTGACGGTGTGATGGTGTGATAGTGACGGTGTGATAGTGACGGTGTGATAGTGACAGTGTGATAGTGACAGTGTGATAGTGACAGTGTGATAATGACGGTGTGATAATGACGGTGTGATAATGACGGTGTGATAGTGACGGTGTGATAGTGACGGTGTGATAGTGACAGTGTGATAGTGACGGTGTGATAATGACAGTGTGATAATGACAGTGTGATAGTGCTTGTGCTGCTCACCTCTGCAGGATGCTGCACTACGTACAGGCACGTGTTAACGTCCAGGGCTCGTGGAGGCAGGAAGGGACAGAGACACACCTTCACAGGTCGACTGCACAAGGACAACGTGTCAACGATCATTATAAGAGACACAAAAATCTGCACATTACAGGTACATCTAAAACAATTAGAATATCATGAAAATGTTCAATATTTTAGTCACTCATTTCAGAAAGTCAAACCCATATATGATATAGATATAGATATAGAGTGAGATATGTAAGGCTTCTGAAAAGTATGCTAATGAACGTACTTTTCAGAAGCCTTACATTTTTGTTTCAAATATCCTTTTTTTAATTGATCTTATGTTATATTCTAATTTAGCGAGACACTGAATTTTGGGTTTTCATTATTTGTAATCATGAGTCTATATCATATATGGGCTTGACTTTCTGAAATGAGTGACAACAATATTGAACTTTTTTATGATATTCTAATTTTTTTTAGATGTACCTGTAAATCCCCACTGTAATGGGTTTACTTGTAATCCAGCTGAATGGTGAAAAATCCATGACATTTCGTTAATGTTTAAATAATTTGAAGCTAAATAACAACACCAGTATTGACACTAATTTGTTGGAAATCATGAATTAAAACAGCTTTACTATTAATCACTGTTATTGGTTATTTTCGCTAAAGCTGGTCAACAGTTAACACGGTAACAGACATGTCCGTTACACCTAGCGCCGGCTCTCACTCAGCTCTGCTCACCAGCAGCGCACACAGGTCGGTCTCCTCTCCTCCACCTCCACCGGGAGGGCCGCCAGGTCCCCGAAGGCGTCCACTAGACCCTCGTCCTCCGAGGGGCCGTCGGAGGATTCTGGGCCGGTTTCTCCAGCGGTCACCGGGGAGCACAAACCGGCGACATGCTCCATCGCGGAGTTAGCGTGATGCTAACTTTTCCCAGGGCCCGTAAACGCAGCGCAGGTGTAGAAATATGACGACTAGAAAATGCGTTTCTTCTTCTCCCTTCATTATTAAAAAATAAAACAACAATGCGTACAGATATTATTAACAGCTGTTTTATTTTGTGGACTAAATATTTTCGTCACAGTTTTTGTTGACTACGTTTTTTGAGTGACAATAACTAGATTATTATTATTATTATTATTATTATTATTATTATTATTATTATTATTATTATTATTATTATTATTATTATTATTATTATTATTATTATAATTATTATTATTATTATTATTATTATTATTATTATTATTATTATTATTATTATACTATATCGAAATATATGGAAGCCCATTCCCGGCAATAAAAAAACATAGGAAAAGTAAAATAATAATAAATCATTCTTAAATCAAAATTACGAGATTTACTAAGTCATAACTATAAGATAGTATCTCAATTATACTATTATGAGATACTACTCATAATTACGTGATACTAAGTCATAATTATACTAGTCAAAAAAATTAAGAAAAGTTAAAAAAAAAAAAATTTAATCTAAGTTATAATTGTGAGATACTATCTCATAATTATATATATAATTATATCTACTTATTGAATCTTTTAAAAAATGCATCAACTCTTATTAGTCAACTATATCTATAACAGACTAAGTCGACTAAAATATTAATGTCATTTGCTTGACTAAAACTAAACTATAACTGAAATAGTCCTAATGACTAAATTTGGACAAAAACTACATTGTATTTCAGTCAAAAGATTGTGATTAAAACTAGATTAACATTTTTAAAAATTTACACTAAACAGTTAAATGGCGTATATAGCATTAAAGTGTATATTTAACATTTTGTGAGTGGGCTTAAAGTGTTAGAATCTAAAATTAATTTGTACTTTTTATTTTTTAAGTTAAATTTCGACCCAAAGAAAATCAAAATATTCAGTTATTATCGTGTTTTTGACACAAAAAAGCTCCAAACATCAGAATGTCACAAAACCAGTCCCAAAATAAGCTGCATTTCTCATCTACTCTAAATTGCTCTATATCCACTCACTTATTTGAACATAATTTCGTATTAAACTGTAGCTCATAACTGCCCCCTGTTGGCCAGGAGGGAAAAGTGTGACAATACAAGTGTATTGGAGCTACAAAATCCCAATTTCATTCATAAATATACAATAATTACACATGTTATAACAAGTTATGGTTATGCTTAAATATTTGATAAACAGAAACTATTATTTAGTCCCTTATATTGTCCATTGGGATTATTTATGTTACTAAAATACTTTTAGTTTTACGTGCTACATCTTTGCACAAATACCTGTTTTTGCTACATCTTACATTTTCTAAATGTCCTCGTTACTTTATTCAAACCAAAAACGTGTCACCAATAAAACACATAACCTTCATCTTCTTTGTTTGCTGTTTTTTGTGAATTATTGTCATATTTCTCTGTTGTTTTTTTGTTTGTTTTTTTGTTCTAGGTCAATACATGCAAATCAGCATTGTCGCTATAATTCAGCGTATATACACTAATGTGCACTGTCCCTGCAGAATAAACACATGAATTAAATAAAAAGACACCTGCTGCTGAAACTGCGTTGCCAGGTTGGGTTTATCGTTCCTGTGTGGATAAGAGAAGACGCTCAACAGTACGACCGATTCAGTGTGAAGAAGATCAAACTGAATTTCTCTTCGTCGTGGCAAATATTAGTAAATGAAATGAGTATATAGTTGAATAGAATTCAATAGAATGTTTTTATGTTAAGTACAGCATAACTAAAGAGATCAACATCCCAAAACAAGAGAGGACAGAAGTCTGTAAACATCGCTTTAATAACCATTTACAATAAAATAAACACCTTTTCTTTCAAAAGTTTAATGCAGAGACAGTAAACTTTTGTTGTGATTGTATCTGATCTGAAGGTCACATGATCAGCATTTAGAATAATGACCAATCAGAGCATTACCACAGGAAACAACAAGTGCTTTGTCATTCTTTTTTTTTTTGTTTTTTGTCATTTTGCACATTTTTCATAGTTTTGTTGCATGTTTATGGTGTGATTTTTTTACCCTTTTGTAAATTATTCCTCTTTTTCTCACTTTTTGTGTACTCGTTTGTAATTATGTATGTTTTCCAAAGTCCTATAGGGGGTCTGGTTTAAAAGTTTAGCATTCTACCGACTGAAACATCCATAGGTTGTACAAACGTTCCATCGTTGTATCAGAGTTTAAAATGAGTTTCTAATAAACATGAAGTCTTTTGATTAAACAAAGTCCATATTTGAGCTTTGCAGCAGCAGAAAGAAGCTTCTGGTTCACACGGAGGATGTTCACGTTAACACGGACTGTTGACGAGTCTCAGTCGGTGTCGAGTTCAGAGGTTTATTTATAACTGAAGATGCTCTTCTTACCTTATGACAGATCCATGATGGGACTTTTTATTGCACTCACTCAAAGGCTTTGAGTGACTCAGCAATATGAATAATAATAATAATAATGAACTGCTACTTTAATGTAGAGGATCACTTGTGATCAGATAAAGACACATGAAGGCCTCACAGATCAATAAATCATAGTTAATTTTCTCCAAAAATGAAAACAGGAAAGTTTGTTTTCATCCCCACTGTAAACACTTGCTTTAGTGACATTTCCCGCATTGCACTGTGGGATGTGGAGTCCTGTAGATGGATCCATGGAAGTGTTTTTCCTTCATTCTTTTTGTGATTTCTTGTGTTTCTTCTCCAGACGAAGGACATTGATAGGCTAGACTCCATTTTTGTTCTAGTTTGGTTTAGTCTAACAAGAAATCACAGTGAGAATGAAGAACACTTCTATGGATCCGTCTACAGGACTCCACATCCCATAATGCAATGCAGGAAATGTCAATAAATCGAGTGTGTAACAGTGATGCAAATTGAGGACAGTATCTACAGAGTGGTATGAGCTTTCACGTCTCTAAAACACCAGAAAACTCCCCAAGATAAAGCCCCTACATTTGTCAGTCTCTATTGAGAAAAGAGTCGTTAAAGGTGCGTTCACACCGAACACAACTTCAGCGACTATAGTCGCTTAAATCGCCCGTGATGAGTCGCTTAAAAATAGTCGTGCTTTTTGGTTGCTTCATCGCTCCAGTGAAGTGACGACCAGGCTATAGTATGAGCCGGAGGTGCAGCGTGAGAGCTGTACACTCAGTGCCTGGGGAGAAAACTCATTACTGTTTAGATGTCGCGAGACAGCGTCACTCAAAGTCACTTGAAAAGTTTAACATTTTCAACTTTGAGCGACTTGTTGCCCAATCTAATCGCTGGAATCGCACGAATCACGTCGCTTGTAGGGCAGTTGCATCTTTTACATTGATTTTGAATGTAATCTACTCACTAGAGTCGCACCTTAAAGGTGTGTTCACACCGAACGTGACTGCAGTCACTTCAATCACCCGTGATAAGTCGCATGAACATGGTGGCGCATTTTGGTCACTCCCTCACTTCATCGCTCCAGTGACGCGATGACCAGGGAACAGAATGTGTGCGGAGCCTGTGACAGCGGGAGGGAGGGGCTGCTGCCTCGGCTCTACAGATTGTGACGGCCGGGGGAGTTCAAAAGTTCAAATTTTGGATGCACAGGTCAGGTCGCTTGAGATCGCGTCATTTACATTGATTTTGAATGTAATCTAGTCGCTTCAGTGTGAACTCACATTAAGAGCTCCAGAGTTGAGCGCGTTCGTGAGGATACCGGTAAGGGACAATAAGTTTCGAAACCAGGAGGTAATGGGTGGAGCGTGGTTGATTCCATTCCAGTTTCACGATTCTACATACTGTAGCTTTAATACATAATGATTTATGTGATGTATTTCTCTTATAGTTGTGTTATTGTCACAGATGATGCTTTATATTGTTACATATTGGCTTGTAAAGAAAGGCAGTTTACTTGACGAATAACGAGGCAAGGAAGTGAAAATGACCAATAGAAAGGTGCAGGTCAGGCTTGGTTAAAGAATGACACACTGGGCTTTGGGTTTCGCTTCTTCAGCTGGAATCTGTTTGTGCTTCTCTGGTTGAACTAGTTGAACTGGTGGAACCGGTTCACCTGGGTCAACTGGTTCAACTGGTTCAACTGGTTCAACTGGTGCATCCTGGGCCTCAGTTTGCATCTCGTGTTCTTCTTCTCTGATTGTGTTTTCCTCACTTTCACCAACGAGCGGATCATCCAACCAGTTTTCCGCTGCGAGACCGTCCAGCGAATCCCGCCTCACTTCTTCTCCACATCCGTCGCCTTCGTCCGCTGTCTCTGCCGGCGACGCAGTCTCCTTCTCCTCCTCTCGTTGCTCCTTTCCACTGGCTCCGCCCTCGTCCTGTGCGATTGCGTCCACAGGAATCAAAGGCGTGAGGTCCAGACGAGACTTTGGAGAAGACGCCACTTTTCTCCGCGGAGGAGGAACTGGGACGTTGATCTCCGAGTCGTCTCGCCACAAGTCCTCGTCAGTCGGAACACTGACGTCTTCATAGTCCAGGAATAATGAGGAATCGTCCCCTGATGAGATATGACAAGCTGAGACACTGAAGGAATCAATTGGTGTTTCTGAGACTTTGATGCAAACCCTTTTTACTTCCTTTGTGTCGCTCTTCATCACGGGAACATCGTCGTCTTCTGCTGATCTTGGGAAAGGCTCGATGTCACACGGAGAAGAATTTCCACTTGACCTGAAGAAGTCGGTGATCTCCTCCTCCTCAGGACTTTCCACCTCAATGTTTCCGGGCGTAGTTAGAAAATCTCCAAACTCATACAAATCCTGAGTCAACGTCCGAGGCGCGTCTGCAGGAGGTTCTTCTGTCGTCCACTGATCCACCTCCACCACAGGAGTCTCGTCTATCAGCACGTACTTCTCTAGGTATCCCCGCGCCTCCCGGTCCGACTGTCGGCTGTGGAAAGACTTTTCAGAGGTGACGCTTGCAGCGTCTTCGTCTTTGGCGCGGCTGCCAAGCGCCTCCTCGTACAGGTCCGTATAGAGGAAGGCCATGGCTTTGGGTTCCTCCAGCAGGATGGGGTCAATGATCTTTGGAGGTCCTTCTGGTAAGAAGATGGGAGTCAGAATGTCCTCCTGGCTCCCAAACAAGTTGGATCCACTTATTTTGGAGGGAACTTTAATGGGCGTGTTTTCAGCCCCTCCCACTCTGCTGTGGAGAATCTTGATGAGGCCACTGTCCATGTTTCCGTAGAAGACTTCGTCTGTGAATTCCAGCAGACTGATGCTGTCAGACTTCTCTGCGTCTGCCATCGTTGTTGTTGCAGTTTCTTCAGATTGAGGGGGTTTCTCTGTGTCTCGCCTCTCCTCAACCTCTGGTTTCACCTGCTCTTCACAAACTCCAGCAGCAGCAGGACCTCCTGGAGCTTCAGCGTCCATCAGAGAAAAGGCCTCAAAATAGTCAACGTGTCCCGTAGCCCCCGCCCCTACAGGAGGTTTGGCCACAGGAGCTCCAGGTGGATCCATCCCGTCAGCAGCTGCAGGAGGAGGAATGGCTCCACAGGTGGTGGGAGTCAGCGTCTCATCCTGGCTCTCCGTGTTGACCTTAAGAACCTGTTTCTCCTCCAGATAGGACAGGTTGTCCACCATGACTCGGCTTTCCTCCTCATCCACAGTCACTAGTTTAGGAGGAACAATGATGTTTAGGATCTCTGAACCTTCAGACACTAAAGTGAACAGTCGTTGCTCCTTCTCTTCCAGAGGATCGTTAGGCTCCGCCCTGTCTTCTTCTTCTTCGCCTTCTTTTATATTTGGTTGAGAGAACTCTACTAACTCTGGCCGTCCTGGACCATCAGAGGAACTCAATTCCAGAACCTCCTGTTGTTGTTTCTCTTTGGGTTTCTTCCTCCTTGAAATGACTTCCTCGTCCATGACAAAGATGATCTTTCCGGCCGGGTGTGTCGCAGGTGTCGGCGACGCTGATTGGCTGAGGTCCGCCACCGCAGGGCTTTCGCTCGGCCACGGCGTCGAGCAACCGCTGGGCGTGGTCTCCCATGCGATCCCGCTGTCCTCGCCCTGCACCGTCACCATGGAGAAGGACGAGTCCATCATCAGGCACTGCATCTTTGGGCGGACGTTGACATCATGGACGGCGTCGCGTAAACTGAAAAAAACATAAATACAACAACAGTGAGGTATTGCGAGAAAAAAATCCTCCATTCTGCAGCTGAAGAATTATACAGACACTGAATAATGTGGAAGCTGAGGGTCACATGATCAACATTCATGCCAGCATTAGAATAAAGACCAATCAAAGCATTAACACAGGAAACAACGTTTTGTTGTATTTTTTGGTTTGTGTGTTTTTCTGTCATTTTAAGTGTTTTTGGAGTCATTTTGTATATTGATATTGTAGATTTGTCTGTTTTTCTTGTCATTTTGGGTGTTTCTGTGGTCATTTTGTGTATTTTTGTGGGTTTATAGTGTGCATCTATGTCATTTTGTGTGTTTTTGAGTCATTTTGTGCATTTACTTTAGGGTCGGCACAAAATCAGACCAAGAGCCACATATTTCCCATGTAGGGTGCAGATGTTTGGGCCGAACACACAACCCTGATGTGATTTTGTAGCATTTATAAATAAAATCTTCTGCTTACCGTGTGTTGAACTTTATTTCCAATCTTTGTGATTAAAATACATAAATTTGATAATGAAAAAGTGAAGCTTGTTGCAGAATACCTGTTTCTCAGACTCTCCACTTCATCACCAGCATTGGGGTTTGGTCCTGTGACGTCTTCAGGCTCCAATGCTGTCATCTCCACGTCCACCTCCTGCTGTGGGAAAGCCTCCATTGTTAACGTGGAAGATTTAAAGTTGACTTCAGCCTCTCTGCTGCTCTCTTCCACTCATGTGTGCTCAGAGTGAGTTTTCCAGCTCAGCGTTACCATGAAATATAAAACTGCTCCTCCAGTGTTTCATCCAAACTATTCCTAACATGTGGGATTGCTTCATTTTATCAGGTGAACCCATTTGGATTTGTACGAGAAGAAAATGACTCAGATTAAAGGGACACAGAATGTTAATAACATAATGTTGTTGGTCAGAGCTAAATATAGTTGTGTACATGTTGCATGTATCATGTGTCTGACACAGGTAGGAATGTTCAGCTGATGAATGTGGAAGCAGAGATTGTGAGAACATCGTCGTCAGATCTGAGGATCACATGATCAACATTAACACAGGAAACAACAAGGGATTTGTGTGTATTTTGTTGTCATTTTATGAGTGTTTGGAGTCATTTTTGTGTGTTTCTGTCCTTTTGTGGGGTTTTTTAATGTGAATGTATGTCATTTTGTTTGGAGTAGTTTTGTGTATTTATATTGTAGATTTTTGTGTTTTTGTTGCCATTTTGTACATTATTATAGTCATTTTGTGTATTTGTCTTTACTTTTATGCATTTTTGTTGGTTTTTAGTTTGCATTTATTTCATTTTTGTGTATTTTTTTGTCATTTTGTGCATTTCTTTAGTCCTTTTGTGGGTTTTTGGTTTGAATTTATGTGTTTTTGTCATTTTGTGTATTTTAATTGTAGATTTGTGTATTATTATGATCCTATTTGTGGGTTTCTGTTGTTGTTTTATGTTTTCTGAGTCATTTTGTGTATTTTGCTGTCATTTTGTGCATTTTTTATCCTTTTGTGGGTTTTTAGTTTGCATTCATGTCATATTATGAAATTACATATATTACAGATTTGTATGTTTTTGTTGCCAATTTGTGCAACTTTGTCATTTTATGGGTTTTTTTAGTCTGCATTTGTGTAATTTTGAGTGTCTTTTCATATCTGTGCAGAAACAACTGATCTCCATGTGAAACAAATGCTTTGACTGAGGACAGAGGAAGGCTGTGGGTCATCATCTCTACTTCTCAGCCATGCATGGCTCCTATGAAAATGTGCAGCTTCCAGCTGCTGACGTCTGTCATGCACAGTGACAGACGTGTTTGGAGGGTTCAGTCAGTAGCAGCCTGTATCAGGGTAAAGATTCCTGTGTGTCAACTCTAGTTAACTCTAAGTTTTACATATTAAATGAACAGTTTCAGTGTTTTTCTTGGGATGATCAAGCAAAACTGCATTTCTGAAAGTAATATTTAGAACGAGAGAACATGAATATATGGAACATGAGTTGGCAATTATCTAATTTTGTGCAGCCCTCAACATAAATGCACAAACAGACCCCAGAAAAACTCACAAAATTACAGAAAAACACACAAAAGGACAACAAGAACACACAACAACTCCAAAACGATAACAAAAATACACAAAATGACTACAAAAACACACAAATTTACAAAAAAAAACAAAAACAAATGGACAAGAAGAATACACAATAACTGCAAAATGACAACAAAATGAAACAAGAAAATTTACAAATATTGACAGGAATAGATATAAAAGGACAATAAAATTCAAATAATTCACAAAATGACAGGAATTTTAAATTAATGGTGTAATTTTTAGCATTCATGTTGTAAACAAATAGTGACAATTAAATACAACATATTTGTGAATTAGAATTGTCCGCACAGTACAGAGAGAGAGAGAAAACGTTTTTATCGCAAAAACGTAATATTTCTTTGAGTAACGTGAGACGACGCGAGGCTGCCAGTGACGTCACGACGTAAGAGCGTCTGTAGTCACGTGACGCTCTGGTCGCTGCTCGAGCAGAGGCGGTGGATGAGGATGAGGATGAGGATGAAGCTGGGCTAATGGACGGTCCTGGGGGCTGACAGAGGGCGGACGGGGGTCGGTGATGACAGGGGAGGACTCGGCGGACGGACACCGATCAGCAGCACCGCTGGCCCAGCCTTCCTGTGAGGACAGACACCGAAGAACCACCGCGAATCCTCGGAGAGACACGGCGGGCGGTGAGACGGTCCCCGCGGGTCGACGTTTAATCCGGGAGGAGTTGATGCTAACGACCCGGAGCGAGCACCGACTGGGTCTGTGTGGGGACAGGGGTGGGGGGATGAAGCCAGTAGTGGAGGGGGGAAGTGTCCCGTTCAGACCGCCTAACAACAGCCGACCCTGAACGCACCGAGGGCGGCGGTGGAGAACCAACGGCCCGGGCTGGATTTACACTGACAACCGCTGGCTTTAATTAAAGAGGGGACGTTTGATTTATAACCCGGCGTCTGCCAGAAGCTGGAGGAAACCAGGTGCTGTTTTACGGGATAAACCCGCCCCTCCAGCGGCTCGGTCTGTCAGCTTGGACCCGGACTAGGCTCCTTAACCTGGGTAGATCCGGCTAGACCCGGGTGGGTCACCATGAAGCCAACACCGCCCAGCTGGAGAACCGAGGAACCAGAGGGCTTAACAGCAAGCCGGGCCATGTTGGACTGAAAACAAACAAACAAATAAACAAACAAACAAACAAACGGGAGGAGGTGAGGAGAGCAGAGGGATCAGAGAGAGAGAGAGTGACCTGCGACAGGCACAGAAATCCAGCTAAGATGGGGTATGTAGTACCAGAGATAAACCTGTGTGTGTGCGTGTGTGTGTGTGTGTGTGTGTGTGTGTGTGTGTGTGTGTGTGTATAGATCAGCTGTAGATTTGCTCCCACTGTGAACTGTATGAAGAGCTCCTGCTTGTCCTCTGGTCACTAATACACATCCAACCATTACACATCCAACCATGGAGATTGGATGAAACCACCCCCTACTGTACACATCTGACCCACAGTAGTGCACGTGCACATCAAAAAGTTTATAGTTTTAAATCAATCTTAACAACAGGAACCTATTTGTGTCACTATAACAATTTAATAAACATACAACTGTATGAGATCAGTTCATTTTCACCTACTTAATCACATCTTTATTAATCAGTCATGGTACAACATTATTTATTAGCTAAAAGTAAAGAGTATTTTAGATACTTCTGAGAAATGTAAGGGCCCCTGAAGTAAACTCAGGAAAAATAACTCCAAAAACGCAATAAATGAATGAAAAATATTTAAATCACTCCAAAAAAACACACAAAATCAAAGTTACATTAAAATCTAAAGTTTAGTTTTAAAAAAATCCCAACAACAACAACAGGGACTTCTTTGTGTTTCTGTAACAAGCTAATAATAAATATAAACTCTAAAAAAAACACAAAATAAAAGAAAAATATACTAAATGAGCAGAGCACGGAATGCTTTTGAGATAAAAATTTTCCAAACATCAGGATTTTCACGTGTATGTTTACATCACTGTAGGTTTAATTATTGATCAGTCATAAACATGTGTGGAAGGTGGTGTAGGACAGTCTGAAGATGAGCAGGTTTGGAGTTAAATGAACAATAATTGGCAGAGGACATAGGTTTGTTATAATAAGACTTAATAATTTTCTATAAGTTTAAATATATTAAAGTTTCTTCAGTGTTGTTGTTACATTTTGGTGAAAGTGGGAAATCTGTTGCACAAACGGTTGATTTATTGTGAATTTTCAAACATTTGTAACTTTAGAGGCTTACTGTAGCACCACCGAGACGTGATCATGTGACCTCCTTCTTACTGCAAACGATGAGGCGTCACGTGACCACTCGGTGGTCGTACTGCTGAACTACTGACCTGATGCTGCAGAGCACGTCCTCAGTAATGCTACTGGCTGTGGATTTAATCCACAGAACAATCAAGACCACACACACACACACACGAGACTGGTTTCGTGTGTGTGTGTGTAATTAGCTTTTGCTTCACCCTCATTTCGTTCAAAAATAATATCCGACATATTTACATTTTAAAAGTTCCTCAATTACAGTTTACACATTTAATTTAATTCCATATTTAGATCCTTTACTGCTGTTGAACTTCCTGAAACCGTACTCAACATGTGGTTAAATAAAGGTTCCAGAGAGCAGGGACCCCCACTGTAGCTGAAGGTGGTTGAACACAGACATGAACATTGAAGAACAGTCATGTGGAGACAGGACCATCTATAAGGGGGAATAAAGGAGAGATTTTTGGGGTCCATCCATAAAGTCAGTAAAATGATGGTCTATTGTTCTATGAATCTGTGATAACCACATTTATTTATTCATCTGAATAATATCCACTGTTATCCAGGAACCTTTATTATTATTACAGTCATCTTAAAGATGGAAATCCTGGTTTTAATCACTAATAAAATGAGTTAAAAGTGACCAAAAATAATGGAAAAGTTGGTGAAATGGGATTTTAAAAACAGCAGAAATTGGTTAAAAGTTGGACAAAAATGGAGAAAGTGTTTTAAAAAAAAAAAGGGTTCAAAGTGTCAGTATTGGCTTAAAAGTGGAAGAAATGGGGGAAGGGGGGGTTGATGTAATTTCCCAAGCATAGGCTTCTTCCTATTCCTTGTTGAACGAATCAAATGTATTTTGGGTATTTTTAAAAAAAAAAAAATTAATGGAGATTTCTGTTGAGATTTGTTTATTCGTTTTTGTTTTCATTCATTTTTTTAATTCGTTTGTTTAAAATAATTACATAAACAATTTAAAAATTAGAAACAATTAGTTTAAACGGGCAAATAATGGGCATGACAAATGTTGAATATGGTTAAATTGTCAAAAATCTGCCTGAAATCTGGTGAAAAGAGGTTAAAAGTGACAATAATGGGTCAACATATGTAACATTAAGTGGAAAAGTGTTTAAGTGCTGAAAATGTCTAGAAAGTGGAAAAAATGTGCAGAAAAGACATGAAATGTGACGTAGAAGTGTCAGAAATGGGTTTAATGTACAAAATACATTAAAAGGATAAAAAATATGTAGAATAATAGATTAAAATATGGAAAGTTTGGTGCAGTTGCAGAAAAATGGCAAAAATATGCAAAAATGAGCTCAAATTGATAAAAGAAAATCTTAGTTTTTTGAAGGCATCTGGCGACCCCCTCCCAGTGTCCAAAGAAATGTGATTAGTGGTCATTTGTTTATCAATAATACCTGATCGGTTCCTCTTTTCTTTTCATTTAATCAATTTATCCTGCAGCGAAAGAAGGTTTTTAATCTCATTTCCTGATCAAATAAAGGATTGATAAAATAAGACTAGTGGGAGATTTAACCCACAGTGACACGGAGATTGGTTCTTATTTCTTAATGGCAGTTTATATTTAAAGAGCTTATCGTTATTTTACTGTAAAAAAGAATATCATTGTTGGTTAGTAAACCCACACAGTGTAAAACCAATTAAACAAAGAAGATTTAAAAAACAACAAAAAAAACACACAAATATAAATAAAATCTATGTAATCTGTCATATCCATGTTGTCAAAATATACATGTAACACCCAAAATTGCTCCAAGAACACACATTGCAAAAAAAATTACACAAAATGACAAGAAAATTAGACAAAAAGACAACAGGAAAACATAGAAAACTACAAAGAAATGGCCCATCACACAAAATGACAACAAAAATAAACAATATGACTCCAATAACACAGAAAATGGAAAGAAAAAAAAACTTAATGACTCCAAAACACACACAATGTAAGCAAATATACAAAATAACTGCAAAAATGCACAAAATATATGGACAAATATATAAAATGACAACACAAACACAAGGTAATAATAACAAAAATCAATGAAAATGACAGGAAAATATACACAATGACAATGGGAAACTTTTATCCCTAAAATATGATTCAGAATGATGATCAATCTGAGCATTAACATCAATAAAAGGTTTTTGTTGTCATTTAGTATATTTTAGTGTGTTTACACTGAGGCGTGTTTGCCTACGCTCCAATTAAAGCAGTGATTTAATCCATTTAATCCTCTGGAGCTGAAGATAAATCTGTGTTTTGTCTTGATTAAAACAATGAAAAAAGCAGCTGAATATTTCAGATTAGGAACAAATGTTTGGTTTCTTTTTACATTATGAACCTATTTATCTGTAATCCTCTGATTGGTTACCTTGAAGCTGTTTAGTGTGGTTTCTGACTTCCTTCCTTAAAGAATCATCTTGTACCACATGTGGTCAAATCATTAGAACACAATTTTCTAGGCTCCGCCCACACATAACAGTAGATCCAGATGAAACTCAGTGAGATCATTGAAGAACCCCATATGAGCCGGTCAAATTTCATAGAGATCAGTCAATTATGAACATACTGTAGATAGGAATGATGAGAAAAAGGGATTTTTCCATTTTTCAAACTGATCTTTTTAATCCTGCAAACAAACAAACAAACAAACACAAATAAATAAACGTCATTGAAAACAATATTGCCATTTACGTTTCAGGAAGTTATTTTCCGTACATTTTTTCATAATCATGGAAAATCGTAGGCTCTACTGTTGCAGCATTAGTGAGGCTACCCCAAAAACACACAAAAAGCAACAAAACGAAAACACAAACACACAAAAGGACTACATATTACAAAACAACATCAAAACACACAATAACAGAAAAATGGTTAAAATGACAAAACACACAACGTGATTACAGACTTACAGAATAACACAAAATGACTCCATAATACAAAAGTTAGCTGTGAGTTAGCGTGGTAAGAAGTTAGCCAGCTTCGTAGTACACCACACATTGAATAAATCCAGGAAGTTAACACGATAAGAGGAAATCTAGACCCAAAATGACTCCAGAATCACAGAACAGCAGCAAAAACACAGTGAAAGACAAATACTCAAAATGATAAAAAAAACACACAAAGTAACAAAAGACTAAATGAGTACAGACACTGGTACGTTCACTGCATGTTTTGTTTCAGTTCATTGTTTCTTTCTAAACTTTAGTCTGAAAGGATTGAGATGAATATTCACAGACTTGGTTCTAAGCCCCAGATAGACCCAGTGAGTCCAGTATGTGACCAATGGTCCCCCCCCCCCCTTGTGCACAGAGAGCAGCCCATCTTCAGCACCCGAGCCCACGTCTTCCAGATCGACCCGAGCACAAAGAAGAACTGGGTTCCTACGAGTTCTCACGCCGTCACCGTCTCGTATTTCTACGACAGTACCAGGAATGTTTATCGCATCATCAGCCTGGACGGATCCAAGGTGGGTGCAAAGCATCATGGGACGCTGTCAGTTCAGATAAATCACGCGTGTCAAACTCCAGGCTCGAGGGCCTTTTGAGCAAGGGTTCTCAACCTGGGGGTTGCAAGACACTGGGAGGGGGGTCGCCAGATGCCTTCAAGAAACAAGGAATATTTCATGAATGATTTGAGCCCATTTTTGCTTATTTTTACCCTTTTTCTGCCATATTTTAATCTATTTATCACTTTTTTTGCCATATTTTTCCTCCTTTTAATGCATTTTTGCTACATTACTCCAATTTCCATTACTCATCACATTTCAATGCCTTTTCTACACATTTTTTTCCACTTTTCAGACATGTTTAGCACTTATAAACCCTTTCCACCACTTTTACACCTAATGTCACATATGTTGACCCATTATTGTCACTTTTCACCACATTTTATGCCAATTTAACCACATTAAATTACATTACATGTCTGTTTTCAAAGAGAACCACTGGTGTAAATCACTTCATTCAGCTGTAGAACTCTGTCTAAATCAACAAGTTTTAGAAAATCATGCAATTTTTCTCAAATTATTATACAAAATTAACCCATATTTAATAAAAAAAAAAATCATTCACAAATTCAAGGAAATTTGCAGTTATGATCCTGCAGAGCTCATTTCTGTCACTTTAGTGCTTGAATGTTATTGATGTTCCACATACGTTACATTTATATCGTTTATACGTGGAAGCACAAACAATATAAAACCAATAACTTGTTTCTGTTTCTCAACGTGAATTCTGTATTTTTTATCATTTTTCCATGATCACAGAGAACCAGTGTCTCTCCACGTGATGTCACTTCCTGTGTGTGTGTGTGTGTGTGTGTTGTCCACAGGCCATCATCAACAGCACCATCACCCCCAACATGACGTTCACTAAGACCTCACAGAAGTTTGGTCAGTGGGCGGATAGCAGAGCTAACACTGTGTACGGCCTGGGATTCTCCTCTGAGAGCCACCTGCTCAAGGTAGGCTGCACCGTGCACGTGTGTGTGTGCGCGCATGTGCGTCCAGGTCATGTTCATTGCTATTTCTTAATGGAAGTTTATATTTAAAGAGCTTATCGTTATTTTACTGTAAAAAAAAAAGAATATCATTATTGGTTAGTAAACCCACACAGTGTAAAACCAATTAAATAAAGAGGATTTTTTAAAAAAAAACAACAAAAACCCACACAAATATAAATAAAATCTATGTAATCTGTCACATCCATGTTGTCAAAATCTACATGTAACACCCAAAATTGCTCCAAGAACACACATTGCAAAAAACATACAAAATGACAAGAAAATTAGACAAAAAGACAACAGGAAAACTACAAAAAATGGCCCATCACACAAAACGACAAAAATAAAAATATGACTCCAAAAACACAGAAAATTAGTGTGTGTGTGTGTGCGTGCGTACCTTCAACTGCTGTTTTTCACAGTTTGCAGAGAAGTTTGCTGAGTTCAAAGAGGCGGCGCGTTTAGCGAAGGAGAAATCCCAGGAGAAGACGGAGCTGAGCAGCAGCCCCTCACAGGTAAACAACAACAACAACAACATGCATCCATTCAAAGGAAACACAAACAAAAAAAATGACACAAAATGACTCCAGACTCACAGAATAACAGCAAATACACACAAAATAATCAAATAACATGTCTGTCTGTACGGTTGCCGTACTGACAACCCCTGGTGCTATTAGTACGTTACCGAAGTACAAGTCTTAATCACGTGACCTAAACTGGCCAAATAGTGACAGTGTATGGATAGAATGTCAGTATATTAATATGGCAAATGTACAGATAGCAACTGTTATAACAAAAATACACTAATTGACTCACAAAACAAGATCAAACACACACCAACGCACACACACACAGTAACTGTTTTCTGTGTTAATGCTTTGATTGGTCATTATTCTAAATGATATGAATGTTGATCATGTGACCCTCTGATCTGCTACAGTCACATGTTTGTCTCTAAGTATTGATGAGGGATGAAGCTGAGAGGCTGTGATGGTTGGAAGATCACATGACGATCACATGACAAAGAAACCTGAGCGTCATTAATGTAAACTGTGAATTTAAAAGAACAAAGATGTCATTTTGTAATTTATTTTGTTTGATTGACACTAAAATAAAAAACTCTGGGATGAAGGAGTGGAAAAGAAAGGAAAGAAAAGGTGTCTGTGATGTCACTAACACTGCTAACTCCTCCTCCTCCTCAGGGTGGCGCTGTGAACACTAATGTGTTGTCAGTCAACAAACCCGTTAAAAAGAAGGTAACATCCTCAGTCTGACCCTAAACAGCTTTACCGTCCATTCTTTCCCTTTATTTAAAGTCCTACAGACCAGAACAACTGACCCTCACCTGGTTTACACTGCTACAGACGATCAATATTGATCATTAAAGACAAAGTGTAGACATGGAGCATGTGTTTTCTTTCCCTCACTGTTTACCCACGTTCCTCCCGTTCTTCTTCTTCTGTGGTGATGAAGTGGTTCAGTACCTCCTCCTCCTCGACGTTGCTCTGACAACCTCTCATGTCTCGTCCAATCAGGAGTCAGCGCCAGGCGACCTGAGCTCAGAGGGCGTTAACGGTACCGATGTAGAGAGAGTGGCACCGCCCCCAGAGCCCCCCAGAGCAGAGCCTTCCCACAATGCAACACTGCCCTTCTCCACCAGGTAAGAAATGGTAACCAATCAGAAACCACTCCTCTGTTCAGGTTCCAGCATATCAAAAGTACTTGTAATAGTGAGTAGTCGTATCAGTGAGTACTTGTATATATAGGTACTAGTATCTAAAATACTCGTATCTGTGAGTACTCATATGTGTGAGTATTCATATCAGTAAGTACTCGTATCTGTGAGTACTCGAATGCGTGAGTACTCGAATGCGTGAGTACTCGTATGTGTGTACTCTAGGGATGTAACGATTCACTCAACTCCCGATACGATTCGATTCACGATACGATTCATTTTACAAAATGGGACTGTACTTAAATGACTGAAAATCATTCCTTTATTTTTTGGGGGGGAAAAAACTAGAAAATACTATTTTCCTTTTATTTTTCATTGTCAAAAGAATCCCTTGATAAACTATTCAAACAATGCAATTTAACTAAAAATAAATCTTGAATGAAATAAATAAAGGAATAATACAAATGAAAATGAAGCCTATTCATTTAAATTCTGGTTCCATAGTAAACAATACAAAACTGCATAATAGTTTTTTTTTTTTTTTTAAAGTGCAACTGAAAATGTATTTTGTGCCTTAACAATTGGACTTAAAAAAAAAAAACAGTCTGCACTATATTTGCGTCAGATATTTGTTTGAACCAGCAGAGGGCGATGGTAACCCAGTGGTCAGTTGGCATGCAGCTAAGTGCAGTGAAGAAGAGATGCTATGCTAGCAGACAGAGCTAATAGAAAAACGTGACTTTTACAGATATTCACTTAATATTACAGATATTCTTTTGGTGCTAAAGGGGTAAGGAATCATTTATGAATATATTTAAGAGTAGAAGGCGGCCAGAAAGAAAGTATTAGCAGATTTCGCCCGCCGCCATGACTTCTGGATAGCGCCCTCTGCTGGTTAAAAAAAGTACTGCGATTCAATTTTCACAGCATCGATGTGAACCTTGATACCTATGAATCGATTTTTAACTGCCTTACGATTAATCGTTACATCCCTAGTGTACTCGTATGCGTGAGTACCCGTATGTGTGATTACTCGTATGCGTGCGTACTCGAACCAGTGAGTACTCGTATGCGTGAGTACTCGTATGTGGTGAGAACTCGTATGTGTTAATAACACTGGGGTGTTCCAGGTATTCTCTGCTCTAACCCACTCTCTCTCTCTCTAGTTCCTCCAGCATTAACAAACATTGGGAGGCGGAGCTTGAGGCGCTAAAGGGGAACAATGCTAAGCTAACGGCGGCACTGCTGGAGTCAACCGCTAACGTTAAACAGTGGAAGCAGCAGCTAGCAGCCTATCAGGAGGAGGCTGAGCGGCTCCACAAACGGGTCAGTTAGCATTAGCATTATGCTAAAGTGTAGCAGTGTGTAATTGTGTTGTTGTTGTGTTGTTGTGCAGGTCACAGAGCTGGAGTGTGTTAGTGGACAAACTATGGTGATTAAAACTCAGAAAAGTGAATTGAACCAAACCATTGAGGAGCTGCAGCAGGCGCTCAACGCCAAAGAGGAGGTACTGACATCATCCAATCACTGACTAACACACTGTCTTATCAACGTAGCGCCATAGAATGGAATGCGTAGCGTCCCAGCTTTAATAGCCGTGTGTAGTTTTTTTTTATTTTCACGTGTATTTTTATGTTTTTAGTTTTATTTTGTATCTGTTTTATGTATTTGGAGTCATTTAGTTTATCATTGTTGTCATTTTGTGTATTTTTCTTCTCATTTCATGCGTTTGTTTTTAGGGGCGACCAGTTGCCCATGTGCTCTAATGTTTTCGGTGATTCTTTAATCATGAGTAAACACCGAAATAAAATAAAATAAAGTCAACTTAAATCTACTAAAGTTAGTCTAACCTAACCAGGCTCTAATAGTGAGACTGTGCGTTTACTTCCAGGAGCTGCAGAGGCTGAAAGCAGAGATGGAGAGTGTTCACGAGTTCATGTCTGAGAAAGAGACGCTGATACAGAAACTACACGTGAGTGTGTGTGTGTGTGTGTGTGTGTGTCAGGATCAATTATAATTGTAATCGCTGAATTGACATAATTATAATTGAAATTGAAAAAAACTGTTGCTGTTTTAATTGTAATGTGAATTTTATAAAAACTGTCAATTATAATTGAATTAAACACAAACCTGTGGAACCGTGTTAAAGTTCTATGTCTTACACATATGTAATTAATAATAACATATTTCATATCAACTTTTGCTAGGCTACTGCTAACACTAGGCTAATGTTAATGCTAGGTTATTGATAATACTAGTTAATGCTAGGTTAATGCTAACACTAGGCTAATGCTAATGCTAGTTATTACTAATGCAAGGCTAATGTTAATGCTAGGCTACTGCTAACACTAGGCTAATGTTAATGCTAGGTTATTGATAATACTAGTTAATGCTAGGCTAATGCTAACACTAGGCTAAATGTTAATGTTAGGTTAATGCTAACACTAGGCTAATGCTAGTTATTACTAATGCAAGGCTAATGTCAATGCTAGGTTAATGCTAACACTAGGCTAATGTTAATGTTTGGCTAATGCTAATACTAATGCTAGTTATTGTTAATGCTAGGCTAATGTTGATGCTAGGTTATTGCTAATGCTAGGCTAATGCTAACACTAGGTTAATGTTAATGCTAGGTTATTGCTAATGCTAACACTAGGCTAACGTTAATGCTAGGACAATGCTATTGCTAGGTTAATGCTAAGGGAATGTTAATGCTAGTTTAGTGCTAATGCTCGCTTAATGCCTAAGGCTCGATTAGTGCAAACGCTAAGTTGGTTAGTGTTAATGCTAGGCTAATCCCATTGCTATGCTAATGCTGACATTAAACCAATGCTTATGCTAAATTATTGCTATTGCAAGGCTAATGTTAGTACTAATGTTAAAGCTAGGTTAATATTAATGCCAGCTAATGCTATTGCTAGGCCAATGCTATGCTAATGCTACGCTAACCCAGAGCCGTTTAGAGAGAGAGTTGCAACAACGGAAGTTCGAAATAGACTCAGTTCCCAGAAGTTATTGGTGGGAAATTTGAATCCATTGATTTACAATATTTATACAGTACACCATCATATGCACACAATAATAATGTATTATTAATTAGTTAATAATGCACTCATTAATGGGTTTAGATACGCTGATAATAATATTTAATATGATAATTTAAACGTCTTACCGTTAAAAAGTGCATGATAAAAAACTGTCTACTCCGCTCTAGCTTCATTGGCTGCAACAATAAACTTCCAGGAACGATTGTAAGGCTCCATGAATCGCCATTGCTGTAAAAAAAACGGCCCCATTGGCGTGAACGGAGATGTCGCAACTCTCTTTAAACAGCTCTGCTCTAAGCTAATGTTAGCACTAATGCAAACTAATGCTAATGCAGTGTTCAATGACGCGGGCCTGCGTCCTCATTTGCATTTTCTTTAGGAAATGACTTTCAGGGGAAAATAATAATTGTCATTTTAATTGTTAAAAAAAGCAATTGTAATTGAATATAGATAATTGAAGACAGAATTGTAATTGATAGAATGTTATGGACTCCAACCCTGGTGTGTGCAGGACGTGGAGACTAAGAACCGTTCTCTGGAGACTCAGCTGACTCAGCTGGAGCAGCGTCTGGAGAACATTCATCAGGAGAGAGAAACCTTCAGGAGGACTCTGAGAGCGCTGCTGGAGCTCCTGGACGGGAAGATCTTTGAGATGACGGAGCTGCGCCACACGCTGGCCAAGCTCATGGAGAGCAGCTAGAGCTAGAGCTAGAGAACGCCGCCATCATCGCTAGAGAACGCCGCCATCATCGCTAGAGAACGCCGCCATCATCGCTAGAGAACGCCGCCATCATCGCTAGAGTGCCGTCACCATGCCAACACCTGCATGTGCTCACGCCCTCGTTGACAACTTGAATTCTTTTCTTTTTTTTACCAACGCACACTTTTCTATGTCGTTTACAATCAGCCAAGGGAAGCCTTCGCGCCTCTTCTTCTTCTTCTTTCGCTCCTTTTCTCCTCGTGTGGAGACGAGCTTTGTTTTCTCGTGGATGAGAAACCATCGCCTGAGATTTATCGCTTTGTGACACTTTCCTCTGAGATATAATGTCAGAAAGATTCTTTTTGAAGAATATGTTATGGTTTCATTTATTCCAGGGGTGTAAAACACATTTTAGTTCAGGGGCCAAATATGGAGCAGTTTAAGGTCAGAGGGCCACAGATGGTATTCTGTGAGTTTGTACTTCATACGTATAAATGATAAAGTATGTGAGTATATCAGACACTGGACAATCTTCACTTAAATTTCACCGATTTTGGAAAAATTTGAATTTCAGATTAAAAATAACTGCCATCATGTGATATAAGAACTGGAAAACTGAGCTCTGCAAATATTGTATTTATGTATTCATAGGGGCTGAGATAGCTACAACTGAATTAGTTGGTAATTTTCAATTTTTCTATTATTTCTACTTTCTTGAATGAGCCGGATTTGATGTTCTAAAGGGCTGGATTTGGCCCCCGGGCCTTGAGTTTGACACGTTGATTTATTCAGACAACTGTTCCTTAGGAAATCCACTTTGATCTCCTGACATGTTTTAAGTGACAACTGCCAGTCAGAGTTTGTTTCCTTTGAAGTTCCCTTTGAAGTTTCCTTATTATTATTATAACGTATTTTTAATAAAAAGCAGGAATTATGACGCAGAATTCAAGGAAACAACAAAGCGATAAATAAATGAAACCTTAACATTTTTTCCTCTGAGACGGAACGTTTTGCCATTTCTACAAATTCTTCAAAAAAATGTACAAGCAGCAATATATAAAAAGAAGGGAGCGTTCTGGGTTAACCCCGCCCCCTTTCCTTTGACTTTTTTTTAAACCCTTTGTGCTCCTGTTGGAGAGAGAACTGCGCGTGTGTGTGATTCCCTTTCATTCCCACTTTTATTTATTTATACATTTAAAATATGACCCAAAAGCAAAAATCTTTTACGTCTCGAGAGCTTTTTTTTTTTTAAAACGTGGAGATCATTGTGATGCAATATTTTTGGAATATTTTCCCACGAGTCGAAGAACGTTTCCCTTTTTGCCAACTCACGTGTCGACACACTGCGGTACTTACTTTGGTTTGTTGGATTCATTATTGCCAAAAAACGGGAAAACACTTGTGTCTGTAAGGGCTTCTTCTTCTTCTTCACTACGTTTGTTTCTCACGCTGAGGACAAACAGAAATGCTGGAAAGGGAAATTATCAGAATAAATACTTTATCTGTGGATGATACATAAAATACACAAATTGTAATTTTTGAGTTTATAGTAAAAGCAAACAAAACTTGTGTGGTGGTGTCTTTAATTCATTCCTGTTGGTTTGATGTGTGGAGATAAACTCCTCCCATTACTGTGACTTACAAACAACACAATTTAATAACATAATAACACTGCAAAAACACAAAAAAATGTCTACAAAACAACAAATACATAAAACAATAACAGGAATAAACAAAACAACAAAAAAATCTAAATTACATTAAAAAAAAACACAAGATGACTATGAAAATAACAGAAAAATATGAAAAATGACACACACAGCAAAATGACTGCAAAAAATATACAAAACAACACAAAATGATAACAGAAATAATATAGAATAACTACAAAGACAAAACTATACACGACAAAAATAAATTAAAAACAGAAAAATATACAAAATGACAAAGATGCACAACAAAAATAATGAAAACGACTAAAAAAAGCTTTTTTAAAATCCAAAACAACAAATTGTGTGTTTTTGTCATTGCTTATATTTTTTTGTATCGTTGTTTTGCAAATATTTTGAGCATTTTTGTGATGATTGTGTATTTTTTTAGTCATATTGCATATTTATGACTGTCATCTTGTGTTTTTTGCTGTTTTGGTTTTGTTGTGTTTTTGTCCTGTTCCATTCATTTCATTTTTTTAGAAATATGTTATATTTTGTACGTTGAAGTGCATAAAGCTCCTTTAATAATAAAAAACACGGTGCAACAAAAGCTTCGAGCTTCATTTTATTTTGAAAAGGAAGAGGAAACGTGTGCAGTGGGGATACAGAAAGCAGAGGAATGTGACCGTAGGAAACACAATGAAAAAAACGGACATTTTTAAAAACTCTTTAAAATATGAAGTTTCAATAAATACTTCAACACGTTTTTTGTTTTTCTGCATGCGGGATCGGATACGTCATCTTTAAACATTTCATTACAGTAAAGTTCAATAAAAAGGACTCTTTCACGTCTCCGTTATTGCACTTTTCATGTCAAACCTGCCGCGTGCATAAAAAGCTTCAGAGCTGAAGGCGTCGCATTAACGTGTGTTTCACACAAAATAAACCCAACGCAATAAAAACAAAACAGGTTTAACATCATGACCACCGGCAGCACCAAAAACACGGAAAAATACGGAATTAACTTCATGAAACAAACAATATTTGTATTTTTTATTGTTATGAAATCAATCTGTTGCCACACACACACACACACACACACTTGTCCTAAACGGTGCAGGTTGTCGTACGTATTGTAGCGAGGTGGTCATAATGTTTCAGCCTATCAGTGCAGCATTAGCTTATTTTAGCTTAGCATAAAGACTGGAAGGAAAATGTTTTCATTTGATCGGATTTTGGAAAAACAAACATTATTAATGGAATTTCAGCGACTAGTTTCCACTTTACTGCATGTGGAATGTGTTTAAAGTGGAACTTTATCCCGTCGCTACATTTCAGAATTCAGTTTCAACCATAGAAAATATACATTATGATGACGATGAGTCATTCCATCATATGTTCAGGTTTCATGAATTCAGAAATAATCCACAGTCAAGGAAACAGCAAAGAGTAACTTCCTGTGTTCCAGTCCGTATGCTAAGCTAATCTCTGCTAGCGTTAGCATCAATATCAAATAAAACCAGTAAACGTCCCTTTATCTAAAACTACAGGAAACCTTCAATAATTCCCACACACGATAATCAAACACACACTCAGTGAAGTAAAGGAATAAAGTGAAATATTAAAGTAACAAAAAAACAGGAAGTGTGTGAGTGTCTCCAAAGTAAAAGAAACAGGAAGTAGAAAAAGGTGAAAGCAGAGATGCTGAACGGCTTTTTAAACGTTACAGGAAAGTGTTTTAAATATTAAATATTTTGCATAATGTGTATCTTTGTGTCATTTTATGTGTTTATGTTGTCAAGTTATGTGTTTTTGTTTTTATGTATTTCATTGTCATGGAGCTATTTTGTGTATTTTTATCCGTTTGTTTTGGGGACTACCAGTCGCCCGTGTCGGCTCTAGACTTTTTGGTGATTTCTTAATCATTAAACATGACCAGTAATAAAAAAACAAACTGCTCTAAAGTCAACATTTTGGTTTTCAGGCCGTTTGTTTGGATGATTTCAAAGAATGAAATTAAAGACTAACCTAATCAGGGCGGAGTCATTGAGATCAATAATCCTCTAAATCCTAAGGAAGGTTTCCTTTCCCGCCCAACGCTCACAGAACCAATCAGAAAGTAGAATCAAGTGTTTCAAAGCAGGTTCATAATAAAAAACATGGTGATGTGATGAAAACAGGTTTAAAATGAAAACATGAAGCTTCCTTCACTCTCTGCAGGTAAACCTTCATCATCATCATCATCATCATCATCACCTATGGCTTTATCACCTTATATATATATATATATATATACATTAATAATATAGAACAGCAGATAACCAAACACACAGGAGTTTAAAATAAAATCAGAATCAGCTTCTACATGAGCACAAATGCTTTTTTATGTGAGAGCATCAAAGTTGAACTTTTACAGTTTGAAATGTGTAATTATGAATGTGTTTGATCCTTTTCGTGTGCCTTTGATGTCATTTTGTAGATGAATTCTAATTTTGTGTCTTACTGTTTTGGAGTAATCGTGTGTATATGTGTCGTTCTGTGAGATTTTGTGGATTTTTCTCTAATATTGTGTATTTTGTTGTTGTTTTGTGTGTTTTTTAAGTCGTTTTGAGTGATTTTACAGTCATTTTGTAGAATTTTTCTCCAATTTTCTTGTTGTCACTGTGTTTTTGGAGTCATCGTGTGTAAATCTGTTGTTGTATATTTTTGCTGTCGTTTTTATACATTTCTGTTAGTTGTTTGTATATTTGTAGTCTTGCATGTGTTTGAGTCAAAGTGTGTTTTTTTCTGTCATTTTGCGTGATTTTGATGTACATTTCTGTATTTTTGGAGTACCGTAATATCCGGGCTATAAAGCACACTGTTTTATTGGCTGCATTACGATAATTCAGCAATTTTTTTAAGAAAAATCCACACAAATGCCGTGGTCTAAGTAGACTGCACCCTATTGGCTGATGAGGGTGTCCTTCAGACAACTCGGCTGATGTTTCAACTGATACTACATGAAGTCTCCTCCTCACTGCTCCACGTCCACATATCAGTCTATTTACAGTTTTTTATGGTCACTTTTTACTGTAACCACTGATACAACACTTCATCTGCTCTTCTTACTGTGAACTACAGTGGATCAATCACAGCGAGTCAGACTCTGAGTCAGAATACGAACGCGATCCAACGTGGTGATTTGTTAACTTCATGTTGTTATGTGATTATTATAAACTGACTGATTTTTACTGTAAGCAGAGATCATAGCGTCCTGTATACAGGACACTATGATCTCTGCTCGGTCTGTCCGTCCTCCTTATGGATCAACAGATCAATCCTGAACAAAGCTGTGATTGAACAACTTTATGCTGTTTATCTTTCTATTACAAACTGACTTTTCCTTTATTCACGTTGCTGCTGCAGGCTCTCTCTCTCTCTCTCTCTCTCTCTCTCTCTCTCTCTCTGTGTCGTTGTTATGACGAGGCAGTGTGCATCATGACATAATGAGTGATCAGAATGATTCAGTGCGAGCAAGGTCTAATGAAGCTTATAAAAGCAGGAAAAATCCACAATTTAGCCGCGTCATTGTTTAAGCCGCAGGTTTCAAAGCGTGAGAAAAAAGTAGTGGTTTATAGTCTGGAAATTACGGTAATTTCTGTGTATTTTTGGTGTCGTTTTGTATATTTTCCGTAAATTTGTTGTCTTTTGTGTTTGTTGTCATTGATACATATTTTTGGTGTTTATTTTTCATTAATTATTTGTGTATTTGTAATGTGTGTTGTCGTTTTGTGTGATTTTGAAGTCGTGTGTAATTCTGTCTATTTCTGAATCATTGACTTTGGGGGACAAACTAAATTTAAACCGCCTCCAGTTGCTCGTGTCTGTGTTACTGTAAACATTCCACACACTGGGGTTAAAGCTCTACGTGCTCGTGCAGAAGTTTCTCACGTGCACGCCTAAAATTTTAATTGGAATTATGCAGAAGTTTTTAGCCATTCGCACACGTTGAAAGAAGACAAGCTCCTCCCCTTATGGTCACACAATGTGACTTCATAACATTTAGATTTGTAGAAGACTCTGAAACTCACACACTCACACACACGCACACGCACACACACACACACCTCCCACTCCCTTTAAACCAGTGGTTCTCAACCTCTTCAACCCGTGACCCCTAAAATAAAGGTTCCAGAGAGCAGGGACCCCCATTGTAGCTGAAGGTGGTTGAACACAGACATGAACATTGAAGAACAGTCATGTGGAGACAGGACCATCTATAAGGGGGAATAAAGGGGAGAGATTTTTGGGGTCCATCCATAAAGTCAGTAAAATGATGGTCCATTGTTCTATGAATCTGTGATAACCACATTTATTTATTCATCTGAATAATAACCACTGTTATCCAGGAACGTTTATTATTATTATAATCATCTTAAAGATGTAAATCCTGGTTTTAATCACTAATAAAATGGTTCAAAGTGACCAAAAATGGTGGAAAAGGTGGTGAAATGGGATTTTAAAAACCACAGAAATTGGTTTAAATTTATAAATTAGAGTGGATAAAAACAGACAGAAAAAGTGGTAAAAAGGGTTCAAAGTGTCAATATTGGAACAATTAGTTTAAACTGGTAAATACTGGGCATGAGAAATGATGAATATAATTAAATTGGCAAAAATAATTACGAAATATGGAGAAAAGAGGTTAAAAGTGACAATAATGGGTCCATATATATGACATTAGGTGTAAAAGTGGTGGAAATGGTTTATAAGTGATGAACGTGTTTGGAAAAGAGCAAAAATATGACAGAAAAAGTGATGAAAATAGGTTCTAATATGGAAAGTTTGGTGTAAAAATAAGCAAAAATGGGCTCAAATTGTTCAGAAAATATTCTTAGTTTCTTCTTGGCGACGCCCTACCAGTGTCTTGCGACCCCAAATGTGGTCCTGAGCCCAAGGTTGAGAACCCCTGCTTTAAGCTGTAACCAGAGGTTAGAGGTTGTTTCCTTTCTGACGTGTAAAGATAAAAAAGTCCAACTTTATAAAACAGGAATCAGAAAAAGGATCAAAGGATGTAAAAAAAGTTGCTTAAATTGCACCGCTGTGTCTCCAGAAGAAGAAGAAGAAGAAGAAGAAGTGACGCTGTGACTAAATCTCATCTCTTCAGTGCGATTCCTAAAAGCGTTGCTGGTAATAAAGGATAAAAACCTGGTGGGCGGTGGGGGGGGGTCAGTTCTCCCAGTCAGTGCAGGGCAGTCCTTCATCCTCAGACTCAGACTCTGGCGACGCCTCTTTGATCCTCCTCAGGGCCTCGTGGATGGAGCGCGTCAGGGCGTCGGCCGAGTGCAGGAAGGCTTTGGGGTGGCGCTGCTGCTGCTGCGTCCGAACCTTCCTCAGACGGACGCCCTGACGGATCTGAGCCAGGATGTTCTCACTGTCGTCGTCTGGGTCGGGGGCCAGGACCCTCAGCTCCGCCTTCCTCAGGTGGAAGCTGCCCCGCTTCAGGGAGGCCAGAACCTCGTCCATGGGAGACGAGGCTGCAGCAGAAGAAGAAGAGAGCGTCACACCCACCTGGTCTAACATGGAAACATCCCATAATCCTCCTTTTTCAAAGCAGTTACACCCTTTCACAATAAAAGCACGGTAAGAAAAAATATCAATTCACCAAATATTATTCATTTGTGTATGTTTGCTGTCTTAATGTCTAATTTCCTTTAATTTTTGAGTTTTTTGTGTTATTTTCTGTGTTATTGCTGTTTTGTGTCATTTTGTGTTTCTGGAGTCATTTTGTGTATTTTTACTGTTGTTTTGTGTGTTTTTGTTGTTGCTTAGGTGTCATTTTGTGTTTTTTCAGTCATCTTAAGGTTTCTTTTGTTTTTGGTTTGCTGTCTTTATTCAGTATTTTTCTTGGTGTCGTTTGTATGTTTTTAAAGTCTTTTTGTGTATATTACTGTTAATTCTGGGTTTTTTGCGTTACTTTCTGTTGTGTTGTGTGTTTTTGTTGTTGCTTTGTGCATTGTTGAAGTCATTTTGTTGTCGTTTTGTATGTTTCTTCAGTCAATGTGTATTTTCCTGTCATCTTAAGGTTTTTTTTTGTGCAATATTTTTTAATACTATGTGCGTTTTTGGAGTCATTTGGTTGTTATTTTGTGTGTTTTTGTTGTTGCTTTGTGCATTTTGTGTATGTTTTCTGTCTTTATTTAAAGTCAACATGTAATTTCATGTCATTTCTGAGGGTTTTGTGTAATTTTGAGTGTTGTTTTCGGTGTTATTGCTGTTGTGTTTTTGGTGTAATTTTGAGTTAGTTGGTGGTCGTTTTGTGTGTTTTTGTTGTTGCTTTGTGCTTTTTTGGGGTCATTTTGTTGTCGTTTTCTGGGGTCTTGAAGCCATGTCATGTATTTTCCTGTAATTTCTGTTTTTGTTTTCTGTTTTTGCTGTTTTTTGTGTTTTAGTGTTATTTTGCAGTAGTTGTGTGTGTTTTTAAAGTAGTTTTTTGTGTGTATTTAAAGTTGTTTTGTGTGTCCTTATTCATGATTTGTCCGTAGCTCGTCGCCACGAGTTGAGAACCAGTGCTTCCGTTCCAGTGTTGCTCACCTCGTCTCCACTGGGACGAGTCCAGCGACGCCGTCTTCTTCAGCTTCTTCCTGGCCGTGAGCAGCTGACTGCTGTCGAAGAATCGAGGAGAAAACGTGGGCAGCGACGTCGTCTCCGCCTCACACGGATGGTGCAGCGGTGAGCTGCTGCTGCTGCTGCTACTTCCTGGTTCTTTCTCTCCGCCTTCCACCTGCTCCTCGGCAAGCGGTGGTGGAGGAGGGGGCGGGGGTGGAGGGGGAGGCGGCGGCAGAGAGAGGAAAGGAGGCGTGGCCTGAAGACTCTGCAGCTCGACGGCGGCGGGCAGAGACGTCGGAGCGGAGGAAAGTTCTGGGATGTCGGTCTGGACGCCGGCAGCCTGAGTGTTTGGAGACGTCGCCGTGGCAGCACGCCGTCGACCGTGAGACGGAGTCAGACGCAGGCGGCTGGACTTCAGGGTCACCTGACCTGGGCACCGCTGTGGGGGAGGGGCATAACCAATGAAACTCAGGCAACACAGAGGCTGAGACAGAGAATGGTTACCATGGTAACCATTAAGGCTCTTAACGATTCATACATTAGATCATGTGTCTAACTCATGGCCCAGGGGCCAAATCTGGCCCTTTGGAGGATCCAATTCGGCCCGCAGGAAAAAGTTCAAATGAAATAGAAAACATGAATCATTGTGTAAATAAAATGCTGCTCACAGTTTTCCCAGTGCTTATATCACATGATTGCAGCCATTTTTAATGTTTATATTTCCTTTAATTTAACAGAAGTTGGTCATAAAATCATGGTAATTTGAAGCTCCTATTAGGACTGATATCTGTGGGGTACCTCAAGGATCAGTTCTGGGTCCCCTACTGTTCTCCTTCTATATGTCACCCCTTAGAGCTATTTCCAGGAAAGTCTACTTGCCGTTAAAAATTCCGACCACGGAATCTCTCACCTGCTCCCTGGGCTCCCTAACCGTGGTTTTATCATGGATGGTGATGGTCAGCTCAGTGATAAAGTCCAGCTTCTTTCAGCGAAGGCTGCTGGTGAAAGTAAAACCATATCTTGCCAATAGGGACCTTGAAAAGGCGATTCATGCTTTTATTACATCATGCTGAGACGACTAACTCTCTTTATGTTGGCATCAGTCAGTCCGAGCTCAACCGCCTCCAGCTCGTCCAAAATGCAGCGGGTCGTCTTTTACTGGGACTAAAAAAAAGTGAGCAAATAACTCCAGTAGTGTTCCAGTAAAATACATGATTGATTTGAAGGTTCTTTTATTGGTTTTCAGTAGTAGTCGTACCTGGCTGACCTCCTTTTGTTTCATTGGCCCTCCAGAGCTCTGGCGTCAACCATCCAGATGGTTTTAGACGTTCCTCATTCCGTTTTAAAATCCGTTTTAAATTCTGGGGCAGTTCCCACCGTCTGGAATGTTCTAGCGCTAGCTGTCCTCTTTTAAAAGCCACTTGTTGGCCCTGGCCTTCGGCAAAGCTTAAAGAGTTTCTTAAATCTTTTAATGTTTTACTCGTGGTGTCTTATTGTTGTTTTATTGTCTTTTGTTTTATGGTGTTATATATTAATTATCATCACTGTAAAGCACTTTGCTATGCTGCTGGCTGTTTTAATGTGCTATATAAATAAAGCTGACATTGACATCTGTCACAAATTGCTTGGATATTATTGTTTTTTTTTTACATATTCTGTATTTTACGTATACGAAGAAATGTAAACTCAGGCACAATAATGTTGAAATTACTGGTTTTCCTGCATAAAATCTGTGTCCCATTTGAAATCAAACTGGTCTCTGAACTAAAAGGACTTTTACACCCCTGCGTTAGATCGCTGAATCGATTTGTATTCCTGCAATCCAACTACATCGATCTGTGCTTGGCTAGTTGTCCTTCCTGATGACACACATCGATCTAAAATGGTTTTCAAAGGTAATCGATCGATTGCATCGATACAAGGAAATAAGACTTTATATGACGTTAGTGTGCGTGACATCATGGCCACGCCCCCAGCAGACAACTAAACATGTGATGGAGGAGAAATGGGTGGAACCACTTTATGGTCCAGTGTGTGACACACTGTATTTAGCACAAACGGAGATATTCTAAAGCTGTGGTTCACTGTGTCCAGTGTCCACCACCATGTAGCGCTAGCTCGTTAGCATTAGCTCTGCAGAAGCCTCATGATAACCATCAACCACTGCTCATTGAACCTGAACACATCATCGTTGATATTAATATTTTATTATTTTGATGCATGAAAATAATCAATAAAGACTCAGGTAAACCTAATATGTATTTTTACTGAAAACATATTGATTAATGAAAAGTTAACATCCTGTTCATTTAAACTAAAGTAATGGTTTGACTTTATTCAAATAAAATGTGAATATATTCCACATTACTGTTGTTTACTTGTTTGTTTATGTTCATAATTAATTTATAGACGATTCAACAGGAATCTATGAAAGCTCACCTGTACTGTCCAGTATCAGGGATTTATTTCATACTCACACTGGTTATTGATTACATTATTATTTTGGATAAAAAGTTACTGAATCCATTTCAGATCAAATCGTTTTAAATCAAATATGTCAAAAACAGGCAAAAACAGGACTTTTTGGAAATTTCCATATAAGTTCTGGATAAAATGCAATGAGGGATGCAATACTACATTATTTACAGTGATATTAAATCACATTTAAGAAAAAAAAAAAAAAGCTGGAAATTTCTCACAAACTGTCTGACAGAATTCTGGCAAATTACAAAATTACAAATTTCAAGAAAATGATTTGCAAAGTCAAAGAATTTTCACCAATTGCTTAAAGCTCCAGTATGATGCTATTTTGACTTATCTCTATGTTCTAAGAACCCCAACAACTGTTTTCTGGAGTTTTAGCCTTTCTCGAAACGGGCTGATTCGCTGAGTAGGCGTGTCTGTAGACGCTGACTCCACACAACAGCTGATCACTAGCAAATATCTTTTGCTATTCGCACACAGAATAGAGCAGTTTGGGCATCCAGTAGTGCAGTTTGTATTTACATATATGGCAATAAAGTATAATATATATTCTATATTAAACAGCAGTGTTTGTTTTAGCTGTTAGATAGTTGGAGAGGGAGGAGCATGTAGTATGTCCACTGTAGGAGGACAGAGGATTGTCAGTAAGAGAAGTCTCGGCATGTGACGTCACACGCCGGGCAAAATCCAACTGTCCCGTTTAAAGCTGACTTTTTATAAAGTGTAATAACAAGGGAGGGAGAAAACAGAACTTTTCAACTTTGTCCCCCTGAATGAGGATAAAGGAATGCATATCACCGTAGCAACACCATTAAAAAGTGATTTTTTTCATCGTACCTCTTCTTTAACATTCAGGGTTTTGTTTAAATTTGTGCTTTTTTTTTCCATCACAAAAACATGGATTTTTCTGGTCCGGCCCACTTGAGGTCAAACTGGGTCGTATGTGGCCCTTGAACAACAATGAGTTTGACAGCCCTATATTGTTCTAAATGAACCAATATCGTCTTTGAATCAAATCAGGATTGAAATGGAATCATTGCTGAAACGAATGGTTACAGGCCTAGTGATGATGTGACCCAGGTTCACTGGATGTGGTTTTAGGATGTGGTTCAGAGCCCCATGGAAACGTGTTTATTACATTAAACACGCCTGACAATGGTTACCACAGCTTAGAAAGAAGGCGGAGCCTCTCCCTCTCTGACCTGTTTGAGGCTGCGTAGACGCTCCAGGGTCTTCCTCCTCTCCTGAATCACTCTGACGTTTAGTTTGGCTTCATCGTGGTCATCTGCGTCTCCTCCCTGGATCAGAACAGACACAGACTCGTTACTTCACACCACCACATCCTCGCTAACGTCGCTTGCTAACACCGTGCATCCTACCTGCAGCAGCGCGGTCACACAGCTGCCGTCTCCATGACTACCTAGGTGCTGTTGCGTCTTCTGTCTGTGATTGGCTATGCAGATTTCCTACACATTAAACACAGTGAGTGAAGTGTTAATGCTGACTCAGCTGAAATCTCAGAGCTCGCCGCTCACCTTCTTGTTTTTGAGGTAGACTTTTTTGGCAGTGATGCGGCCCCTGCGGGCCTCCAGCTGTCTAGTCCTCTGCTGCAGAAGCGTCACCTCCTCGTCTCTGAGCGGTGACGGAGGCCTGGCGTGCTCGTCCCCGCCCTTCATGGCATCGGGGCTCTCAAAGGCATCGTAGTAAACCACCTCATCCTGTCGCTCTAGACGCACAACGAGAAGAGAAGAATCAAACCGTGTTAGTCTTTCTTTACAAGTTTGAATTCATGATAATCACAAGTCCACTAAGTTGTGATCATGACTGTAACCGACAGACGACCAATCGCCATGGTGCCTGATGTTTTTTCCACCTCTAATATTACTGTAGGCTGAGGAAATGCTCACCTGTCATCTGTCTGCGCAGACTCTGCAGCTGTGCAGTCAGCAGCAGCTCCTCACAGCGCAGCACCTCAGCCTGGACATCGTACAGCTGCAGCTGCAGCTCGTAGTACAGCGCCTCCAGTTGGTCCAACCGCAGCATTACGCCCTCTCCACCCTGCAGGCTTTGCATCTGACAGCACAAAGTAACAGCAGGGTGGTTATCATTCGGTTAAATAATGCTTATTTCCTGTAAATACAGGCAGAAGTTGCCTCACCTCAGACTCAAAACGTCAACGTTTTTCATCATTCAGTGTATTTTTGTAATCTTCTGCATAATTGTTGTCCTTTTGTTTTTCTTTTTTTGTCCTTTTGTGTACTTTTGTTATTGTTTTGTGTACTTTTGTTGTCCTTTGTGTATTTTTATGTTTGTTAGTACTTCTGCGTACTTTTGTGCATTTTTCTGTAATTTGGTCCTTTTTTTACCTTTTTATGTATTTTTATAGTCCTTTTGTGAACATTTGTGGTTCTTTTGTGTTTATTTTTCTGTAATTCTTTATATTTCTGTCATCATTTTGTGTACCGACTTTGGGGGCCACATAAAATTTGACTGAAGGCCATATGTAGCCCCCAGGCTACCATTAGTGTTCTGTGTCTGATGTCAGCATTAATGTTTAAAAACAGTTCAGTATTCAACAGGAAAAGTAAAAATACACATGAACGTTATAGATTGAGATCGAGGAATCTTTCTTCTTAAAAAGTAAAAAAAAACCTGATTATATGATACAGACACTATGTAAGTGTGTGTGTTTGTGTGTTTGTGTGCACCCATGAGGTCACTTTCCATCCACCCATCCCTCACTCATGGCTAATCCTGCTTTAACCGTCTCACCTCCTCCTTCAGCCCGTGTTTCCTCTGCTCCAGACAGATTTCTCGCGCCCTCATCAGCTGCAGTGTTTCCTTGGAGACGCCGTACTGCAGACGCTCCATACGCTCCACCGCAACGCTCCACGACGACTTCCCAAACCTTCTCTGGTCGGCGCGCATTCGCTCGTACAGAGCTGCAACAACAACATCACAGGAATGATTCACAAGTGACTCCTACAGGTTTATGTCTTACAGAGTTTGCATGTTCTCTAGGGATGTAACGATTAATCGTAAGGCAGTTAAAAATCGATTCATAGGTATCACGGTGCACATCGATATTCTGAAAATTGAATCGCAGTACTTTTTTAAACAGCAGAGGGCGCTATATATTTATCTCTCTCTTGTTTAACAGTGTAGGCGGCGGGCTGAATCTGCTACTACTTTCTTTCTGGCCGCCTTCTACTCTTAAACATGTTCATAAATGATTCCTTAACCCTTTAGCACCGAAAGAATATCAGTAAAATTACGTGAATATCAGTAAAAGTGACGTTTTACTATGAGCTCTGTCTGCTAGCATAGCATCTCTTCTTCACTGCTAGAATAACTACATGCCAACCGACCACTATAATAATAATAATAATCATAATAATAATAATAATAAAACATTTTATTTGTAATGCACTTTAAATTTGATTCCAAATCTCAAAGTGCTACAGGATTAAAAAATAATAATAATAAATAAATAGAACACAACATATATTAAAAGACAGGACTAAAAGAGGCATTAACTGTTAAAATAAGTTTCTGTAAAAAGGTGATATTTAAGTTTTTTTTCTCAAAAATGTCCACCGTTTGTGGGACCCAGAGCTGGTCTGGGAGGGCATTCCACAGGCGAGGGCAGCGGCTTCAAAGGCCCTGTCGCCCACTGGGTTACCAGCGCCCTCTGCTGGTCCAAACAAATATCTGACGTAAATACAGTGCAATGACTGTTTTTTTTTTTTGTTTTGTTTTTTTTTTAAAGTCCAATTGTTTAGGCACAAAAAACATTTTTAGTTGCACTTTTAAAAAGAAAAAGAACTATTATGCAGTTTTGCATTGTTTACTATAGAACCAGAATTTAAATGAATAGGCTTCTTCTTCATTTGTATTATTCCTTTATTTATTTTATTCAAGATTTAGTTTTAGTTAAATTGCTTTGTTTTGAATAGTTTATCAAAGGATTCTTATGACAATGAAAAATAAAAGGAAAATAATACAGCATTTTTTAGGTTTTTTTTTTACATAAAAGAACACATAAAGAAGCCTACAAAAACCTACAGATACACAGAAAACATACAAAACAACAACAAAAATGCACAAAAGAACACAAAAAAAGAAAAAATGCACACAATGGGACAACAAAAATCCAAGAACAAGATACTTACTAAAAAATACACAAAACGACTCAAAAAGAAGTCCAAAATGACCAAAAAAATACGCAAAACAACAACAAATAGATGATTAACAAACAGCTGCACAAAATGTTACACTTTTGGCTTTTTCTGCTCAAAGGGACAGCACGTGTGAGTGAGTTCTGTAGTGTGGCTTGTTTAGATGAAGATCTGGGTTAGAACGCACTCATTAATCATCAAGTAGTGAAAGCAACGAGTATTTTAATACAGAATAAAATAAAAATATATCGATACAGGCGATATTATTTTCTATATCTCCAAAATTGAAAACTCAATATATCTTGGATCTCAATATATCGTCCAGCTCTAAATGACATCAAAAAAAGAAAAACTGAGGATTGCTCTATTTTGTTTCCAGTTCTGAGATGTTTTGTCTTCTGATTGGTCGACCACTTCAGCCACAGGTTCAGGAAGTGTCTGCGTCACATGACTCAGTGTGTGGTTAAAAACAAACATCCTGGTTAGTAAATGTCAACAGAAGAAGAAGAAGAAGAATCCTCTGAGCTCATCAGTAAGATAAAGGACAGAGCTGTGTACAAACTAGAAATGGGCAATATGGACTAAAAAAATTATCCCGATAATTTCTGGTATTTATCATAATAACGATAAACATCACGATAAATAAAAAACTATAAACAAATAAAACAATTCCCAACTTAAAGTGTAAACAGGTTCCTTACAAACACAAATACATTTGAATACATCAACACATTAAAAATCAGTGCATGTGGATCACTATTAGTGTTATTGTTAAATTAATTTATTTCTTCACTTAAAATTAAATTATTTTCAAAAAAAAAAAAAAAAAGCACATGAAAAGCACAAAAAACTCTAATGTTTTTACTGCTGATGAATCTTGTTTCATTTATCTTATGAGTTACATAAAGTTATGGTTAATAAATATTTCTCTGATTTCCTATAATTAAACCAGATCAAGCTGATGATGTAATCAGACATTCAGTATATTTATGTGTAATAATCTCAATAGTTACATTAGTCTAATGGGACCAGCTTTGTCTGTGAACACGTGAAATATAATTTAAAAAATATTACGTTTCACAAGTTTGGACAGATGCATAGTGACATTAATATTATGCTAACATTTATTTCACACAACATGTGACATGTTTAGTTTTTATTCTTCCATAAAAGTGTTAAATCTGACCATAAACAAATCGATGGTTCTCTGTGGTTTTATGACAGTAAGACGTGTTCTTTTACTTGGTTTATTCCTTATATCGAGTGGTTAGCATTAGCTATTAGTCCAGTGTGTCGATGTGTTAGCTTAGCATATTTAGCTTTAGGTGAGTTTCCAGTTCATAATCGTTGCTACTGGTTCATCTCTGTCCCAGTGTTTGTGGAACTTTGGGTGGATCTGATGGAGGAACTTGAGTTGGTTCACTTTGTTGATGGTTGTGTGGTTTTAACCAAGTAGTGGTTCATGATGTATCACAGCTCAGCAGCTTCAGGTAGCTGAGACGAACACCGCTGTGTGTATGTGTGAGGGCTGGGGGCGGGAGGCGTGGTGCACACCGCGGCCACGGAGGCTTCGCTGCGGAGCTCCTGTAAACAACGTTCCGCTCCAGAGAATAATACGTTGACAACAAACAGGGGCAGTTTTGTCCTGTGGAACAAGGATTTTATGGACATTCTTGGCTGAATTGAGGGAAAAACGGCCCGTCGCCCTCGCTAATTTCCGACATGGGAATTTATTGTTTATATCGTGGGATGACATATTCTTACCGGTGAGAATATTTTTGACGATCAATCGTAAATGATAAAATATCACACATTCCTAGTACAAACCCATAAAGGTCAAAGGTCACAGTATTTGTGTTTGTTTACCTTTCTGCGCTCGCGTCGTAGTCTCAAAGAACTTGACGGTGAGGTCCTGAATGGAGAGCACGGCAACGTTGGCCTTTTTCTGCCACTCCTCATCTTCTTTCCTCAGGCTGTCGATGCGACGAGGACCCAGACGCTCCGTTTCCAGACTGATCTGAAGGTCAAAGGTCAACATTAGTGCAGAGCAGCTCACACGCACACAGACGACTTAAGTCGATCACCTGAGCGTCTTTACAATGAATGGAGGAACAGTTTATGATCTTAAACAAATAAAATAAATATAAATCCATGATGACAGTGAAGAGCAATAGTAGTGCTGCACACCGCAGGAGGCGGAGCTTTTATACTCGCTCAGACCTGATCCACTTCATAACTTGGTACCGACCAGGTTGCTGAAATTTAAATTGATGAATAATTCAAATCCATAATTCAGACTAAAAACAACCCTGTTGTTACAGAAAAGTCAGTAATGATAGAACTCAGACAGGAAGCTGCTGATACTGTTAATGTGTAAAAATGTGAGATTATTTATGATATTAATCCACTGGATGATAAACAGAGAGAGCTCTGCAGTTAAACTTTATTACAGCACACACGTGTTTCTATTCATGTAGACCTCTATCACACACACTGGGATCAGAGCACATTGTTTAACTGTAGCATGTTCCTGCTGATAATGTCAGCCCCAGCGTATTAATAAATGAATTAATTAATGAATTAATTAATGACTTAATGAATGACTTCAGCCGTCCGCGCATACGATCGACACAGGCTTCATCAGCTGACTGTAAATCAGTCCATTAAATATAAATCTATATCTTTCCTAAATGATGTCATCAGTAAATGAAAGGATTCATTTATAATTATTAATCTTCTTTACACAGCTGTCAGGACCTTCTATCAATGGGCAGGTCGTTTTCTAAGAGATCTGATTGGTCAGGAGGCGGGGCTTTAGTTCTCGCTAACATCCAAGCCAGAGAAAAACCTGGTCGCACCCAGGTTAGCTGTTCAGCATTAATTACCATAGTGATTAAGCTCCAGCGAGCTTTGCAGTGCAGCACACACTGATTATATTTTTTAAAGTTAGCGTGATAAGAGGTCATCTAGATTCGTAGCATAACCCCCAAAAGTAAACATAAGTGACTCCAAATCACAAAACTAAGAAATAACCACAATAGGACAACAAAAATTCACAGAAAAACACAGAAGATGAAAACAATAATCCACATAAAATGTTGCCAAACACACAAAATGACTTCAAACGGCAACAACAACAAGATAAATCACACAAAACAACAAGAAGAATAGACAAAATAAAAGACAAATACACAAAACAACAACATAAACTTTAATGCTCCGATTGGTTATTATTCTAATGCTGACATGAATGTTGATCATGTGACCCTCAGATCAGATACACGTTTTTTGGGCCTGTTGTGAAAAAAACATCCCATCTTTTTCTGTACTTTTCTTGTCGTTTGGTGTAATTTAACACCATTCTGTGTATTTGTTTATTATTCTGTTATTTTTTTCTTCCATTATTTTGATTATTTTTGTTGTCTTGTGTAGTTTTGTTGTGGTTTAGGATATTTTCTGCTTTTTCTGTTTGTGGCCTTGCTTTGATAAAGGTTGCCTGTTCCTGTGCAGTACCACTAACTCTCAGTAGGCGGTGCTAACAGTGTCTATGGATGTTTACAGTGACACTAAGCCAGTAACCTACTGAGCTGACTAGAAAAGCCTGCAATGACAGTGTGTCCAGCTGCACTTAGGGAGGAATCCATCACACGCACACACGCACACACACATGCTCCATGTGAAACAGTGATGAACATGGGGGGAAGTGGTGACACGTGGAGTGAGGCCAGTTCTGTTCTGGGTGTCGACGTGGAAACCAAACCAAAACCAAACACGGTGCACGAGGAGCCAAATGTACACAAAGTGCACGTCACACACTACATTACACACACACACACACTACACACAGCTGTGTGTTAATCCCTGGATGCAAAGCAGATGTGTGTAGGTGCTCTGTGACTATGTGCACGTGAGCCACAGTGAGGGGGAGGGGCCTAGAGCCAGGGGATTGGACAAGCAGGAGGCGGAGTAAAATACAGTCATCAGGATGGAGACACAAAAACACACAGTGAACAATGTCAGTGTGTGAGCGTCTCTCTCTCTCTCTCACGCACGCACGCGCGCACACACACACACACCTGATGACCCCAATGATTCATCAGGTCACACTGACACATAAAAACATCTGCTGTCCCTTAGTGACCACACGCACGCACGCGCGCACACGAAATCAACGTGACCCACTTCTTCTTAAATCTCTCTTTTTATTTAAATTCAGACCCCAACATGACATAGAAACACCTCACATGCACGGTTTTTTTTTTTACCTTTATTTAACCAGGAAAGTCTCATTGAGATTAATAATCTCTTTTTCAAGAGAGTCCTGGAAGCAATTAGGTGTAGGGGACTTGCTCAAGGTCCCACAGTGATGGCCCACAGTGGATTTGAACCAGCAACCCTCCAGTTACAAGCCCACTTGTGTAACCACTGGCCAATATCACATTATGGGACAATATCACACACTTACACACTATTTTTCACTGGAAAACTGGTGACTGCATGAAAGTGATGAAAGAGAGAAAAAGGAAAAAAAAAAAAAAAAAGAAAACATTTTTGAAAAAAATGTAATAGAAGAGAGAAAAAAAAGAAAAAAAGAATGGAAAAAAAAATAAAAGAAAAAATAAAAGAAGAGAAGAAGAAAAAGAGGAAAAAATAATTAGAAAACTGGTGACTGAATATTTATTTATATATTTATATACACTTTCTAAACAATGACATGGATAAATAAAAGTAACAGATGAATATATACATTTAAAAGCTGTTTTTAAAATAAATGAGCTACATTAAGTGCTGATAGGATGGAAACACTCCCCCAGTATCTGCTCTGAATCCTCCCACAGCTCCCAGTGTAAATCACATCAACAGATACCAGTCACGGTCAGACCTTCTGCTGCACACCACCACTTTAACCACAGTCCACTGGGACAGAGCAGTTTCCATTCCCACTGGAACCACTGACTTCTTTAACTGGTCACAGACACACAAACAAACAAACAACAAGTGTTCCCAGTGAGGTCAAATCAGGAGGAAGTGTGATGGAGGAGCGCTGAGCAGCTGATGGTGACCACACACACACACACACACACACACACACACACACACACACACACACACACACACACACACACACACACACACACACACACACACGCAGATAATGACACCAGTAATAATGCAGTTTATCTCACTGGGTTAAAATAGCAGCAGGAGGTCGTCTGTATCAGTCAGTGACACTGTCTCTGTGTCTGTATCAGTCAGTGACACTGTCTCTGTGTCTGTATCAGTCAGTGACACTGTCTCTGTGTCTGTATCAGTCAGTGACACTGTCTCTGTGTCTGTATCAGACACAAAACAGCACCAAATACACAGAAATGACAACAAAAATACAAAAATTTACTCCAAAAACACACAAAATGACAGAGAAATACACAAAAGAACTCAAAAACACTACAAATTTACTATGAAAACACTGCAAATACACAGAAATAGACAAAAGAACATTAAAGATACACACAAAAGACTCCATAATGACAACTAAAACGACTACTAATTTACAAAAACTATACAAAACAACACCAAAAATACACAGAAATGACAACAAAAATACAAAAATGTACTCCAAGAAACACACAAAATGACTCCAAAACACACAAGACTACAAATACAATGAACTGAAAAATATATATAACGACACCAAAAATAGAAATGAATACAAAAATACACAAATTTACTTTGAAAACATTACAAATACACAAACATTTATGAGAAATAAACAAAAGCACACCAAACTAAAACACAAAAGACAACACATTTACAGAAAATAATGAAAATATACAAAACACAAAAAATACACAGAAATGACTCCAAAATGACAACGAAAACACACAAGTTACAACACTACAGATTTACAGAAAGTACTCCTAAAAAGCACAAATCAACTGTAAAAGTACACATTACAAATACACAGAAAATATATGAAAAACAGAAAAAGAACACCAAAAATATGCATAAATGACTACAAAAATACAAGATGTACCCTTTAAAATCACACAAAATGCCTGAAAAACACACAATACTACAAATACACAAACAAATAATTCAAAAATATAGAAAATGACACCAAAAATCGACTTAATGGTGTCAAAGCTACAGAAGTGAATGGTTCTGATGATAAATGTGTAGAAAACCCAGAGCGGCTGAGGAATAAAAGAAGACACAAAGAAACAATGAGCAACACATTTTAAATTAATGAGTGCCCTCTGAACCATTACACAGGAGAGGCTGCTACCCACAATGCACCTCTCTGCACTTCCACACATCCCTCTGTTGCTTCATTCATTCATTCGTCCATCTACATCTGTATCTACATCTGCATCTACATCTGCATCTACACCTGCATCTACACCTGCATCTACACCTGCATCTACACCTGCATCTCCATCTGCATCTACTAATTCATTCAACAACTCCAACACATTCATGTTTCAAAGGCTGAACCTTTAACAATATTTATATTTCATTCACTCCAAATGAAACTAAAAATAAATAAATAAAAAAACAATGAAAATTGTCCAAAGCATTTTTTATCCAATATTTACAGATTCAAAGTTTGTTTAATTATAGTAAAAACAAACTTTACATTTCTTTAAGCATCAGAATAGTTTATCAATTTAAATAAAATAAAAAAAAACTGACAAAAATAATGTAAAATAAAAAATAAATCACAATGGAAAATAAAAAAATGACAAAACATAACAACAAATAACAAAAGAGAAAATATCTTATTGCATCATGGTCAACTCTATGACCTACAACAATTCAAAGACAAAAATAATACTAAGCACAATAAATATTCCAAAGAAATGAAAACATGTTACATATTCTAAGTAAATAGAAATTCTTATTTTTTTTAAAATTTTGAAATACTTTATTAATTCCTGAAGAGAAATTAGCTGGGATAAATTAGCTAATACAGAAAATACTGGACTATTATTAGTTTTTTAAAAAACCCAAATGTCAGTTGTTTCCAGCAGTCGTCAGTGGGAGGAGTCAGATTAACCTGAACCTCCAGTAGGTGACTGACCTCACCTTTAACAGACAGGGCTGGATCTATAATGTGTAAATGAGTAGTGTGTGTGTGTTCCTGACTCATCACAGTCCTCCTCTGTCTACCGTGGATCACTTATTTGCATACAGCTTCGTTTTTCAGCCGTTGGCTGCATCGCCCTCGAGGGAAGCAGGTGCACCCAGCGGGAAGAACGGAAACTTCCTCAAATTCCTCCAAAACATCCAGAGAACACGCAAAGAGACAATTCTGACACATAATTACATGTCCAACATGAAAAAATACCATTTATCATCCAACAAAACCCATTTTAGCTGTTTTTCTGCTAAAATGTGTGTATGAATGTATATAAACACGTAAATTTCCCAAATTCTGTTTGAGGTTTTACACATTTCTGCATCACGTCACACTTTTCTGTTTCATTTCATCGTCTTTTCCTGTTTAGATAGTTACGTTACTGGATATTAAACATGGTCAACTACGGTTAGTCATTTTACATTTTATATGCTTAAAATATTTACAAAACCAGGTTACAGTGAAATCATGCAATATTACATAGCAATGTTTTTTGGTGTGTTTATTTTACATTTAGCGTGTTCTTTAAGTTGTTTTACATCATTTTGCTGTAATTTTATGTGTTTTTGTTGCCATTTTGTGTATTTTTAATGATGTTTTCTATATTTTTCATTTATTTGTTTGTTTTATAGTAGTCTTGTGTGTTTTAGAGTCATTATGTGTGTTTTTGGAGTACAGTTTTATATTTTTATAGTCATTTCTGTGTATTTTCGGGGTCCTTTTGTTATTTTCTGTAAATTCTTTGTCTTTTGTATGTGTGTTTGTTGTCACTTTGGAGTCATTTATGCATACTTTGGTGTCCTTTTGTCTATTGTTCATTAATTCTCTGTGTATTTGTATATGTTGTGTGTTTTTGGAGTAAATTTGTCAAATTTTCATTGATTATTGGCATATTTGTAATGTTGTGTATATTTGTAGTCATCTTGTGTGTTTGTTGTCAGAGCGACATTAGCAGCAATGCTAACCCTTAGCTTCCCATTTTTCATCTATTAAAAAACACACACACATTTTTTCGTCCGTTTGTCACACTTTGCAGACATTCAGTCACTAGTTTTATCATTTTTCCCCTCTCTTTCCTCTTTTTTAATTTTTCTTTTCTTTTTTCTTCCCTGTTCCTTTTCTTTCTGTTTTTCTTTTCCTTTCTTTCCTTAAAGTCATTTTTACATACATTTTCTTTGTTTTTGATGCCATTTTGTGTATTTTTAATGTTGTTTTCTATATTTTTCAGTTATTTCTTTTCTTTTTTCCCCCTCTTCTTTTTGTTCATTTTTTCCATCTTTTTCATTCTCTCTTTTTCCCTCTGTTTTTCTTCTTTTCTTTCTGTTTTTTCTTCTTTTCTTTCTGTTTTTTCTTCTTTTCTTTCTGTTTTTTCTTCTATTTTTCCACCTGTTTTTCTTTTCTTTATTTTCTTTATTTTCTCCCTTCTTTTCTACAGTTGTGTGTGACGAGTGTCCGTTAACATGTAGCAGCTCATATGATATGAATCTAATGTGCCTTTATAGAGGCTTTTGCTGAATGAGGATTATGTTTATATAGTCAGACTGTTACACAAGAGCAGGGCTGTGACTCAATGACCACACGGGGCTCCTTTCAGTGTCACCCCGTGAACGCCCAGAGACAACAACGAGGAATAGGAATTACACTCGGACTCAAGATGTAGGAGTGGAGAACACACAAGGACACAGTGTGTGTGTGTGTGTGTGTACGCTGAGTGCTGAGGCTGCAGATTGACTCCCTGTCACTACTTACATTGGTCACTAAGCTGCTCTGGTGTAGGGGGGTGGGGGGTGAAAGCCTCTCTGCTTTATCCTCCACAGCAAATCTGAAGCATGACAGGAACGTCCACCAACACCAGAGGCTAATGACATTACACTGAGCTTAGGCAGGCTGGGCTCTGATGGAGAGCATCAGCGTGAACTGGACTAACACACACACGCGTACACACACACACGCACACAGCAAGGACTCATGGAATTTAAAAAAGGAAACATTCCCGATGATGGAAAACGTGTCAATCAGCAGCGAGCTAAAAAAAGCACCCTGTTAGCCACAACATCAGAGCAAAGGAGAAACATTCAGACACACGTATCAAACTACAGGTCAGGGGGCCAAATCTGGCCTTTTGACCAGTGGTTCTCAACCTTTTCAGCCTATGACCCCCAAAATAAAGGTTCCAGAGAGCAGGGACCCTCACTGTAGCTGAATGTGGTTGAACACAGACATGAACATTGAAGAACAGTCATGTGGAGACAGGACCATCTATAAGGGGGAATAAAGGGGAGAGATTTTTGGGGTCCATCCATAAAGTCAGTAAAATGATGGTCCATTGTTCTATGAATCTGTGATAACCACATTTATTTATTCATCTGAATAATATCCACTGTTATCCAGGAACGTTTATTATTATTATAGTCATCTTAAAGATGGAAATCCTTGATTTATTCAAAAGTAAAATGGGTTCATAGTGACCAAAAACAATGGAAAAGGTGGTGAAATGTGATTTTAAAAACAGCAGAAATTGGTCAAAAGTTGCTCATTAGAGTGGACAAAAAACAGACAGAAAAAGTGGTAAAGACTGGTAAATAATGGCCATGGCAAATTGTGAATGTGGTTGAATTGTCAAAAATAAGAATGAAATATGGTGAAAAGAGGTTAAAAGTGACAATAATGGGTCAACATATGTAAGATCAGGTGGAAAAGTGGTGGAAAGTGCAGAACATGTCTTGGAAAAGAGGAAAAATGTGCAGAAAAGTCATTGAAATGTGATGTAGAAGTGTCAGAAATGGGAGAAATGTAGCAAAACTACATTAAAAGGAGCAAAAATACGACAAGAAAAAGTGATGAAAATAGGTTAAAATATAAAAAGTTTGGTGTCGTTGCAGAAAAAGGATAAAAATAAGCAAAAATGGGCTCAAATTGTCCCGACTCCAAGGTTGAAAACCGCTGCTTTAGAGCATCCAACATGGCCCCTCCAAATACACAAATTCAAAGAAACTCCACATTATTTGCAGCGCTCACAGTTAATATCATGTTAATATCATATGATGGCGGCCATTTTTAAACTCAAATTTCTCTCAAACACCAACATTAATTTAACTGAATTGCAAAATAATTGGTCACAAAATAGGATTTGAAGTGAAGCTCCTGCAGAGATTGATATTGTATGAAGGTACATATGTTGCTAAGGGTGTGTGTGTGTGTGTGTGTGTGTGTGTGGGTAGATTTAAAATTTAAACCCAAAGAAGTTATTCACACATGCATGGTCTGAATGTGAGGTCACAGAAAATATATTCACAAATGTGTATTTATACTAATAAATAAACAGCTGCTAACATGTAATTCAACATTGACTCGCATGTTTTTTTCATTAATACTCATGCTAATTGTCGTTTACAATCACAACTCTGCTGTTACAGACGCACAAACTACTTTTCTACAGGTACAAATCGGTTTTGCAACAAACGTCTCGCAAAATGTGTTGCAAAACTCAACCAGTGCAGATTCACACGAGAAAAGTGTTTTCCAACCTCCAGACCTAAAGCAGAATTAAATAAAGCCGAATAAACCTGTTTTCACATAAACCTTTATTATTTGGAAATACCATTTCCATTGAAACACAAAGCAGAACATTTTAATTCTGAATAATTCATTCTGAATAAAAAAAAGAACATTATGTAACCGTGGCCAATGAGTTGAAATCATATTTTTTTTTTATTGTTTAAGGTCGTATTAAATTTCTACAAGTCCTAAAAACAACAAGACAAGCTTACTAAATTCTAATAATTGTAAATGTTCAACTTACAAATAAATCTGTTGAAATGTTCTGTTTTTAATCATATCATTCTGCATAGATTTGGATATGATACAGTTATGTAAAAATTACCCCCAGTTTCTAATTAATTCCAATAAATAATTCCCATGAAAGGTTTCCATGTTTGAATGTTCACAAAATTCCTGAGCTTAAATTCCCATGGAAATTTTACGGACTTTTTCCCGCCCCTTTTCAACCCTAAATGTAACTTAAACTGAACCATATTGTTATGTGTATGAAAATGATTGCTAACATGTCAAAGACGGCCTATAAGCAGGAGGTAGCGTCCCTAGGAACAAGGCAGATAACCCAGGCTAGTTACTGAGCCATAGCCAGAGCTAAACCTGCTTAAACCAAGCCGTGCTAACAGATGGCGTTGGATGGTTACCTTAATCTGCTGTCTGCACAGCATGGCCAGCTCCCTCATGTCCCTGAAAGGCTGCAGCAGGTAGTGGTAAAGCTGCGTGGTGGCCTCCAGCAGCTCCTCGTACGCCTCGTCCTCCTCAGGGTAAACCTGCAGCAGCTCCACCATGCTGTCCACACACCTGTGCTTCTCCAGAACCTTCCACCAACACACCAGGGAAGAAAAAAGTGTCACAATGTACAAATAATCCACTTTAACATTCTGGAAACTATTATCAAAATGATCTTTATCTTTATTTTTAAACTAAATCAAGTGGCAAATTCATTCAAACACTGAAATCACATGAGATTAGCCACACTGCTAACCATTAGCTTCCTGTTTAACAGTCAAAATCCCATAGAAATATGTGACATGATCCCAAAACATCATTTATGAAACCTTTAAATATTGCTAACCTGAGAATCACCATCACGTTTTACACTAAATCCCACGCAGTGTGTGATTGTAGATGATTCTGCTGTGACGTGTCACCAGGTAATCTGATCACCACTTCAGATAATACACCATCAGCTAAACTTGTGTCTTTTACACATTTGAATAACACTCATAATAATAATCAGAACCAACACATTAAAAACACACTTCAGATGAAGCTCTGCATTCAGTCACAGGATAACATGGTCACTAATGGAACCGTAACACGTAGCGAGAGACTTTGAACAGCAGATTTGGAACAAAAATGTCAGAATATATTAAATGACAACAAAAATACACATGACGACAATTCAGATATAAAAAAAAAAAACAACAGTATTTTGACGAGGGCTGTGCATTGCCGTGAATCTGACGATACAATATGATTCACGATTTGCATGTCGTGATATGATATATCTCGACACTAAACAGTAAGATATACATATCACAATGTCAATAATTACAAATTTCATCTTTACAAGAACAAAATCGTTTGAAATACAATGAATTTAACTTTTTTTCAAACTTGCAAGAAATGGTAACGAGCTGTAATTCAAGTATAATAATAATAATAATAATAACTTAAGTTTAACTTTTGCTTCTACAATTGATTCTGATTTGGTTAAGTTCTTAAATTCTTAATAAAAAGTAACCACATACATCTATAAAATATGTTCTATGAAAATAAAGTGTAATGAACTTCCAGCTAAAATGCATTGAGGAATGACGTAGTTTAACAAGGTCTGATGGTGCGTTCACTGACACCTAATGACCAGGCGTTTACGTGCTATGCTAATGTTAGCACAATTAAATAGTTTTTAATAAAAAAAAACATGATTAAAAAAAATGTGATTAGGACATTTTTTGGATCAATACGATAGTCACGCTGTGAAATATCCCAATATATCGCCAAATATTTCACCCTTAATTTTAACTAATGTGCTTGGTTTTGTTTTTTTTTGTTTTTTTTAAAATCGGGATTCCAATGAAATCGTTGCTTGACTGTATCCTTACACCCTCGTTCGTCTCCTTTCTCCATGAGTCACTGAGGTGAGCCAATCAGGAGAAGCCTTTACAACACTTTAGTTAGTTGGCGTGTGGTTGGTTAGAAAACAGGACGAAAAACTTTGGATCCGTTGGAGTGTGTGTGTGTGTGTGTGTGTTTAAACAGTGTTCAGTACAAAAAGCCTAAATTGGCCTCCTACTGTTGCTGATCCATTCCATATGTCGTCCTCTCCACAGACGGTCCATTGTTCCCAGTAAAGAACCAGTAAGCAGTAAGGTTTGGTTCTACGAGAACAATGAGACGCGTTCAGCGGCTGCTTGGGATAATATTGGACGGAGATGTGAATAGAGACTCTGATGAGGAGTCAGTGCTGCACGTTCATGGGGACACTACAACCATTCAACTACAACACTGATCCCACTGTTTAGCACCACTCACCGTTGCCTAGGTAACCACCGGTCAACCACAATCTCACTTCACTTACAGCAAAATGGAAAAACATCCTGGTTAAACAGCCCAGCTGCAATCTGAGCTGCTTTAAGTTAGACTCAACTTAGCGTGTGTGTGCGTGCTCATAAAAATACAACGTCAACATTAAATCTAAATGTTACATTTATATATAAATATTAGGTCTAAATTCTAAATGTTAAATCTAAGAGCTTTTGTTTTAGTACTTCCGTGTAAATTGGCATATTCGCTGAATATTTAGATTAACCCGTGACATTTAGATTTAACATTTAGATTTACATTTAACATATTCTGTAGATTCAACATTTAGAATTAAATGTAATATTTAGATTTAACATTTAGATTCACATTTAACATATACTGTAGATTCAACATTTAAAATTACCATTTATAATTAAATGTAATATTTAGATTTAACAATTAGATTTACATTAAAGATTTACATTTCGATTTAAATGTAATATTTAGATTTTATAGTTAACATTCAGCATTTAGATTTAACATATATTTAAGTGTAATATGTAGATTTAACATTTAGATTTATTATTTAGACTTAACATTTATATTTCATATTAAAGTTCTATTTTAGCAAGAAAAACATATTACAAATATTGTAGTAAATCTGATCAAAAGTAACAAAAATAATTCACACACGTTTTAAACAGTTTGTTGCTAAATGTTGTAAAAAGTTGCCTTTTATTGTAGCATGCGCAACTTTACAATCGGCGCCCCATGTGCCTGTGTGTGTGTGTGTGTGTGTGTGTGTGTGTGTGTGTGTGTGTGTGTGTGTGTGTGTGTGTGTGTGTGTGTGTGTGTGTGTGTGTGTGTGTGTGTGTGTGTGTGTGTGTGTGTGTGTGTGTGTGTAATAGATCATTTCCTGCCCTTACCTGATTTCCATAGTCAAATGAATGTAGGGGTAATAGTCAGAGAGCTACATTTCCATTGTGGTCTTTTTTAAACTACTGACATCTGTTGGAATGAATGAAGGGTTTATTTTGTAACACAAAGTTAAAAAAGATCATTACAAATCCCAGTTTGCATACTTAAAGCACATCTTTTTGTTCAATGATTTGTTTTTATCTTAAATGTATTAATAAATGACGTTAAATAATTAATACGACTTCTTTATCATCATTCCTTGTTTAGATACTTACTGGCTGTTAAAACGTCCTGAAATCATACCAAACATGATAAACATGGTTCATAAAGTCGACTACTGTTATTAATCATTTTATATGATTCAGCCTCTTACCTCCAAACACACCGAAAATTATGACAAAAACACATAAGATGACAATGAAAGTAGACAAAAAAATAACAGATAAATATGCAAAATGACAACAAAAACACAAAATAACAGAAAAATACACAAGATTACAGCAAAAATACACAAAATGAGAGAATATACTTAATGACACCAAACACACAGAAACTAAAACAAAAAATGAGAAATAAATGTACAAAACAACATCAAGAACACACAAAATAAGAGAAAAATACACAAGATCGCTACAAAAATACACAAAACAACTATAAAAACATACAAAATATAGGAACATACTAAATGACACCAAAAACAAATGCACAAATGAGAGAAAAATACACATGATTACAAACATAACCGACAAATAATAGACAACAAAAAAAACACACACAAAATGAAAAGAATATACTAAACTTGCTGAGGCCAAAAACACAAAATAATAGGGATGCACCAATATTCAGCACATATATTTGGCCGAATATTGCAAAAAAAAAAAAAAGCCACATTCAGCCTTTGGTTTACTGAATTAAAAGAAAGGATGCAGTTTGTATTTACATATATGGCAATAAAGTATAATATATATTATATATTAAACAGCAGTGTTTGTTTTAGCTGTTAGATAGTTGGAGAGGGAGGAGCTCACATTCTAGGAGGCGTGTTAGGTGACGTCATTTACCAGCGTGGGAAAAATCCAACTGTCCTGTTTAAAGCTGACTTTTTATAAAATGTGGAACAACAAGAAAGGGAGGAAACAGAACTTTGTTCCTCTGGATGAGGTTAAATGATGTATATTACTGTAGCTAAACCATTAGAAAGTCATTTTTAATCATACCGCCCCTTTAATGTACTTCAGCTTTTTTTGGAATGCATGTTTAGTTTTATTTGAAGGCTTAATATAAATGAAAAGCAAAGGCTACTGGAAAATTTTAAAAATGTCCTAATATTCAATAAACATTTTACTTTCTTTAAAAAAAACATGTCTAAAAATGTATTCTAGGCTATTTATGCACTATTAAAAAAAAAATAGTGAAAAACTTAACCTCATTTGATATTTGGAATTCGGTATTTGGCCAAGCGTTTATATTTCATTCGGCTTCGGCCACAAATGTTCATTTCGGTGCATCCCTACATAATAACAGCAAAAACACACAAAATAAGGGAGAATTTTACTACATGACACCAAGAACACACAAAAAACAACAAAACTACACAAAATGACAGAAATTTTTACAAAATAACACTAGAGACAAAATGACTTGGTCATTATTCTAATGATGACATGAATGTTGATCATGTGACCTCCTCCATACAAAATAATGTCACGATAAAGACTTTTAAAGAGAACTTCTTAAATTAAATAAAATGTTGATTTTGTCTCATAAACAGACCAATAAAGTTTCCTTTATTTCCATTATGATCACACACTGTTTAGAATGTGAGAAGATGAGCACGCACGCACACACGCACGCACGCACGGCTTTATCTGGCTGACAGGACGCTGTTCTGATTGACTTTACAACACACACACACTAACCAAACATGTGTGTGTGTGTGTGTGTGTGGTAAATGAGTGATGGAGTCATGCTGTGCATCCATCAGCGTTATCTTCTCCTGCTGTGGTCCAGACTGAGGCTTCATCACCAGAGGAAAACAGTGACTCTACACGCCGAACAAACCATACCCACTTCCTGTTTGTTCAATATAAAAGGTCTAAAAATAAAGCTGCTTTAAGGGCTTCACACAGGACTTTTATTTATATTGAAATGTTGATTCAGATAGCTGTATACATAAGAGTGCTTGGGCTGGGCCATGTATGGTTAGAATGAGACAATATGATTTTATAAAGTTTAACACAAACTCCTCTCTGCCCCGCCTCTCTCAGACAATAAGTGTGTCTGAGTTGATGTCATCCTAATGTACTACTCACACTAACGTACCACTCACACTAACGTACCACTCACACTAAGGGCCCTATAAAAACCGCATTAACGGAATCACGGATGGAATCCACCAATGAAAACAGTTAAACATGAAAATGGACAGAATTGCCATGAAACGCCGTTACCATGGGGCAAAGAACGTTTTTTTTTTTTAATGGGGAAATGTTTCCAGGGACCACTTATTAGTGCACCGCCCTCCCTCCTCCTGTCCTGGCTGCATTAAACTCCGCCTACATCACCACTAACACCTTCTAAAACAACGTAAATCATGACTGACTCCTAAATACAGAGCCACCAGTGCCTGTTTAACTTTGCTGTGCCTGTGAAGCTCCGCCCGTTTTTAGTGTAGCGCAGCGGCGCTCCGTGAAATCGTGATCAGCTTTAATCATCTTCACCTGCTCATTGTTCGATCTGTTATGTCTGACTAAGAATAACTCTAACTTTTTATTCCAGCCTTTTGTCCGTACCTCGTAGCTACACATTCACGGTCAGCTAGCTACCTCAAGTACAACCGTTTCTGTGGGAACTTCTGGTTTACAAAATAAAAGTCCGTTGGAGCAACGTTATTAGAATGTTACATTCTAACAATCATCAGAGCTACAGAAGACAGGATCATTTAAATTAGGTTAATTTAAACTAAGTTGATCAAAACTTAATCAATAAACCTGATCAGATTCAGTAAATCATTGATCCCTGAGAGGAAATCAGGTGACATTAATGCTGTTCTCATACTTCTTTATATGACATATAAATAATTAAAAAGGAGCAGTCAGAATAATCCATGTAACTACAACTTAAATCTACCTTTTAATTGCATCTTACTTTATTTTTCACATACATTTTTGTTTATTGGGGTTTTTTAATTTATTGGTGTTTATTTTGTTTCCTCACAGGAGTTAAAAACTAATATTTTCTTTAAAAAATGATCAATGTTTTTTTTAAAAAAAGAATTTAAAAAAATTAAGTGGAAAAAACGGAATTTGGGAAAAAATAAAATGGATTTTTTGGCCCTAATGATGACAACACCTTACCATGCACAACTCTTTAGTTGCTTTAACGTTCTTACCACCAGAACCTGTAAGGCAGGTTAGCAACATATTTTGTTACTTTTTTTTTTTTTTTTTTTTAACAAAGTGTTTCCCTTATGAGTCGTTGTTCAGAGCACATGCACTTTATATTATTTTTTTTATTGTAATCACAATTTCTCATGTTGAAAACACAACTATTATAAAAGCATTATTTTGTCCTGTCATTGTTATATTTCCTTTCTAACACGCTGTAAGTCACAGACATTACAGGTGTTTCACAGGTGGGTAAAATAGCCATTCAAAAATATGTGTTTCAAAACAAAAACAATAATCGCGATTAGTCGACTAATCAAGGAAGGAAAAAATTGATAGATGAGTCGACTACAAAAATAATCGTTAGTTGCAGCGCTAATCACTATGTTAGAGGCACAGAGTGTTAGCGTGCAGCATGCTCGCTAATGAACTCAGCTCCTACTGTGAGTCACTGAATGTCATCATAATTAAGATAACTGAGTAAAGTATAATCTAACAACCAGACTACTAATTAGTAATTAGTCCAACATCATGATGTGCAATCTGAGGTTTTAGTTCAACGTTTGTTTTTATCTGTACTGTAAAAACTCTTATTGACGCAGTCAGAGAAGTTTCATGCATTGCATTGTGGGAGATGGAGTCCTGTAGACCAGGGGTTCTCAACCTTGGGGTCAAGACATCATTTGGGGTCACGAGACACTGGGGGGGCGGGTCACCAGATGTCTTCAAGAAACTATGATTTTTTTCTGAAGAATTTGAGCCCATTTTTACTTTTTCTGCAACTCCACCAAACTTTCCAAATTTTAACCTGATTTCATCACTTTTTCTTGCCATATTTTTGCTCTTTAATGCATTTTTGCTACATTTCTACATCACCTTTCAATGTCTTTTCTGCACATTTTTTCCACTTTCTAGACATGTTCAGAACTTATAAACCTTTTCCACCTAATGTCACATATATTGACCCATTCATATTCATATTTTAACCTCTTTTCACCATATTTCATGCTTATTTTTTGCCAATTTAACCACAGTCACCATTTGTCATGCCCATTATTTGCCAGTTTAAACTAATTGTGCCAATATTGAAACTTTGAACCTTTTTTACCCCCCTTGTTTCTGTTCATTTTTGTCCACTCTAATTTGAAACTTTAAACCAATTTCTGTGGATTTTAAAATCCCTTCCTACCACCATTTTGTCACTTTGAACCCATTTTATTATTGATTAAAACCAGGATTTCCATCTTTAAGATGACTATAATAATAATAAACGTTCCTGGATAACAGTGGATATTATTCAGATGAATAAATAAATGTGGTTATCACAGATTCATAGAACAATGGACCATCATTTTACTGACTTAATGGATGGACCCCAAAAATCTCTCCCCTTTATTCCCCCTGATAGATGGCAGAAATGTGTTGGAAAGTCACTTTGGCAGAGTTTTTTGGGGGCAAACACAAGAAATCACAGTAAGAATGAAGGAAAAACACTTCAATGCACCTGTTTCCAGGACTCCACATCCCACAATGCAATGCAACAAACTTTTCCAACAATGTCAGTCAGAGAGTGTTTACAGCTCCATTTTTATATCTTTATTTTGAGCAAATTATCTTGGATTTATTGATCACTGAGGCTTTGGTTGATGAAAAACCATCATCTTTAAGGAATAATAAATTAAAAGAGTTTAGGAGAAGTTGTCAGGGAAGGAAAACCAAGAGAAGTATGTTCTATCAGATGCTTCTCACTGTGTCGGATAATAACCCTGGAACAACCTCAGCAGCTGTGACGATGCTTTAGCTCCGCCTCCGTTTGTCTTTTGTGAGCGGATCGTGTTACGAGCCTATGAACGAGCAGCAACAGATGGTCCATCATCACAAAGGACGAGGAGGAGAATCATTCAGCTTCAAACCAACCTGTCCATGTGTTTAACAGCTGACACACACTCATAGTCACATGACCTGGAGACGTTATGGAGTAGGACACTATGAGCCGTGGGATGTTTACGGCCGCCGGGAAAAAACGGAATTCTGACACGGAAAACTCAATTTGACCCTATTTTTTTTCTCTGTATTTAAAATCGTGACCACGTGCATGTTTTGGGACAATATCACACACTAACAAAGTGTTTTTTACTAGAAAACAGGTGATTAAAAGTCTATAAAGTGTAACAAACAGACTAATATCTCTCTCGCTATGTGTAACAGATGGACTAGTCATGTTATCCTGTGATGAAATGTGTTTTCTGTCCTTTAGCAGATTTCTTTGTTTTTTACATCTTTGTTGTGAGTATTTTTTGAAGTTTTGTGTATTTATTTATTTATTGTAATTTTAATTGTCCTTTTGTGTGTTAACATAGTCCCTTTGTGCATTTATTTTCTTGTTCTATGTGTTTTCTAAATGTTTTGGGATTTTTGGTTGAGATTTGATAAGTTATGTCTATGTTTATGGTGTCACTGTTGTGGAGTAATTTTTTGTATTTTTGTTAACTTTCTATGTTTTTAGGTGGTTTTCGGAGTGATTTCGTGTTTGTTCTCTCATTTTGTGAGTTTGTCTTGTTGTCCTTTCGTGTTTTTCTCCCTTTTTGTGAACTTTTGTTGTGTTTTTTTTGTTTATTTTAGTGGGGTTTTTTGTTGTTGCGAGGTGTTTTTGTGTATTGATTGTCATTGCGTGGATTTTTCTTGAATTTTCTCTTAGCCTTGAGTAATTTTCTGAGTTTACTTTGTGAATTTTAGTTGTCATTTTGTGAGTTTATCTTGTTGTTCTGTTTAAATCTTGTGTATTTAATAATTTCATGTAATTTCCATTCTCCTTTTTGTGTGTTAATAGTCATTTTGTGAATTTATTTTGTTGTTCTGTGGTTCCTGAGTGATTTTCTCTCCTTTTGTGAGTTTTTGTTAAAATGTTGTGTTATTGGTTGTTCTTTAAGTTTTCTGAGTTATTGTGAATTTGTGAACTCATCTTGTTCTGTGTTTTTGGAGTCATTGTGTTTGTCTTGGTTTTTTTCCTTCTCAAAGTTGTGTCTTATGGTTGTTTTGTGAGATTTCTTAGTGATTTTAAGTTTGTTCTTTCCTTTTGTGAATTTCTGTTGAGATTTTGTTCAAACTTTGTGTATTTTCTTTTTAATTTTGTGTGTTCTTTAATTGTTCTGTAACTTTTCTGAGTCATGTGGAGTTTTTCTCTCTTTTTGTTGAACTTTCCTGTTTATAGTTGGTTTTCTGAGTTGATTTTGTGTATTTTTCATGGTGGTTCATACATACTCCTGGTTCTATAAACCTGTTCATACAAACTCCTGGTTCTATAAACTGGTTCGGACTGAGGACCGTGTGGTTCACCTGCTGCATGCGGCTCTTGGCCCGGTTCAGCCCGTCCTCGTAGCCCTTCTGCTGGAGCTCGCTCAGACTCTCGTAGTACTCCTCCATGTCGTCGCCCTCGGGGAACAGAACCTGGGAGAGGATCCTCCAACCACAGGCGTCCAGGGCGTGACCCAGGTACACCTGCACCTGGTAGCACAGCGGCTCCGTGTCCCGCTGTTCCGGCCCGTTGGAGGCCCCGAACAGCAGCGTCCAAACCCCGGCCGGTTCCTCCGGGAAGGACGGCAGGCACGGCTCCAGGTCCGAGTTGACGGCGCACAGCTGGAGGTGGGCCGCCCGCAGGTCCTGGAAGGAGAACAGGCCGGCCCAGCTGAAGTCTTCCCGGCTACCGAGCTCGTCCTCAGGGAACAGGAGGACGTCAGAGTCCAGGGTGTCCATGTCCACCATGTCCCAGGAGCCCACCGAGGGCTCTGTCACGGCTCTAGCTTTAGGCACTGAGTGCGGCCGAACTCTCCGCGTCGAACCGGGACTTCTGCTGTGTTTTCCCGGGGCTTCGGCGTCCACGTCCAGGACGGCGCTCCGTCTCTGAACCGTCCGGTTGTGGCAGGTTATGGCGAACTTTCCCTCCACGTCGTTCCAGGCCACGATGAAGGCGAACTTGTGTTTTTCCTTTTCGTCGAAGACTTTGGGCCGGACGGACACCCAACCGGACTCCAGGCTGTCCTCCATTGCGAATGACATGTCATCCGGTCAACAAAACACGGATTACCGTCAAATAAACTGCGACGTGGAGCCGAGCGGTGAACGAACAGCGGCTGAAATGTGAGGTAAAAGTTGGATTTGTTGGTGACAAAGACTGAGTGGAGCAGAGCCGAGCGGTGAGGCCAGGAGGAGGGGAGACAAAGGCAGCGACGCACTGCGGGTCTGAGATACGGGAAACGGAGCTCCTCAGGCGGCTAGGGGCTCCGTGACATGGCGGTACGGCCGGAGACGGAGCTCCGTCCGGTGTCCGGATTGCTCGGTTGCCATGACACCTGCTCACCTTCAGCCTCTTCCTTTGTCCGCGTGCAGACAATGCGCAGCTGTGTCACGTGCGGGCGTCTGTTTACAAGCACGGGGTGCGTGTGCGCGTGTCAGGGACGAAGGAGGGACATAACGCCTGACGTCACCTGTGGCGTTTACTGGTCGGAGGAAAGTCGGAAATAATGAATTGGAATTTATATTATTATTTTATACATTTTATTATTCATATTTGTATCTATTGAAGCCCATTCCAGCCGGTAAAAACACAACAAAAAAAAATGAAAAGTTAAATTTAACTAATAATAAAAAAAAAAATCTAATTTCTAATTATGAGATAGTCTCATAATTATGACTGGATACTTTATTATTATTATTATTATTATTATTATTATTATTATTATTATTATTTTTGTTTACTTTTGCGTTTTTTGTTTTGTATTTCATCAACATTTAATAGATTATTCTCTTATTAGACTCAAATATTATCACAGATTATGATATGATACAACAGATCTATTAAATCAGAGAAATAAGATCTCAATAATTTTTGGCATTTAATCAGCAGGTTTGCATCTAACATGCTATAGATTTCTTTTGGATAATTTGAATTTGTTTAAATTTTAAACTTGTGAATAAAAAAAATGCCATAATCAAGACATTTTACAATCAATCTTTATTTTGATTCTTTAACCAAAAATTTAAATCACAAAATTCATGGTTGGAAAAACTGACCCAAAGTCTTTCTGTAAACACATGTATGAAAAGAAAAAAATAAAATTAAACCAATATTTAATATGAAAACTTCCTTGAAAAAAATTATCACAATTATATATATTATCCAGAAAATTGGCATTTATTTAGCTTTTGGATTGGCGATATTGTGTTTATCTAGCAGTTATTACACCTTCTGTTAGTGTGTGTATATTAAATCTTATTTACACGGACAAAACATAAATCATGAATAGGTCTAAAACTATAAAGGAACAAACTCGTCCAAATTAACTGAAAGTACAAAAGCAAAAAAAACAAACGTGAATTAAAGTAAATAAGAAATGTGGTCTTACTCTACTTATTATTGTTTTCAAATGTTATACTTATTTAATAAAGCATTACAAAGGAACACAAATATCTTCACCCTCTTCGAAACAGTAGTTTCGTGACGATAATGTACTTTCCTACGATCAGTGAAGGCATCATATCCCTGTGTAATTTAAAGGAACAAAACAAACTGAAGTGGAAACAAAGGGAGAACAAAGTTCTTCTTTTTATCCTTTTACTGTATTTTCTGACACTTTTTAACACTCGTTTGTTGAACTCAGTGTGTGTTTGTTTCTCCACCTTTGTGTTTTTCAGCCCGACGTGCACGAGGAGCATAAACATCTACACGTGGGCACTTCGATGACGTCAGCACGCACTCAGCGTGCCTGGCTGTGGGATCAAAACAAAGGCTTCCTGAGAAATAGGAGCTTCATAGATTTATAGCACAATATATACGTATAAATATTGAATATATTTGTTCTAAATATATATGGTGAGCTCTCCTTACACACTTTTATAAACTAACGCAATATTTAAACATTTCAACAAACAAACTCACACGAAACATCAACTATTTGTTACATAAATAAATGTGTGTGTGTACACATTTGTTAAAACTGTATTTATTTTATGTATACTACTTATTTATATAGCGCTAATTACAACAAAAGTCATTTCAAAGAGCTATCAAATGTAAAATTTGTAATAAAACTATATTTAATTATCTATATAGACTTAATTATAATGGGTTAATAAGCTAAAAAAAAAAGATTGCTATATTAATGAAAAGGAGAGAGAATAAAATCAGAAAAACAAACGAAACATCAATAGATGCTTTTCCTTATCTTTTGCTCTCCTATGCTAGGGGTTCTCAACCTTAGGGTCAGGACCCCATTTGTGGTCGTGAGACACTGGGAGAGGGTCGCCAGATGCCTTCAAGAAACTAGGATTTTATTTTTATTTTTTTTAACAATTTAAGCCCATTTTTTCTTATTTTTTTTACCGTTTTTTTGCAACTACACCAGATTTGTCACATTTTAACTTATTTTCATCACTTTTTCTTGCCATATTTTTGCTCCTTTTAATGTATTTTTGCTACATTACTCCCATTTCTGACACTTCTACATCACATTTCAATGCCTTTTATGCAAATTTTTTCACTTTTAATACATTTTCAGCACTTATAAACCCTTTACATCACTTTTCCACCTAATGTTGCATATGTTGACCCATTATTGACACTTTTAACCTCTTTTCACCATATTTCATGCTTATTTTTTATTTTATTTTTTTGCCAATTTAACCACATTCACCATTTGTCATGTCCATTATTTACCAGTTTAAACTTTAAACTAATTGTTCCAATATTGACACTTTGAACCCTTTTTACCACATTTTCTGTCCGTTTTTGTCCACTCTAATTTGAAACTTTTAACCAATTTCTATGGTTTTTAAAATCCCATTTCACCACCTTTTCCACCGTTTTTTAGTCACTTTTAACCTATTTCTGATTAAAACAAGGATTTACATACATTGGCATGAATAATAGTTGATACAATTCAGATAAATAAATAATAAAGGAAAAGCTGCCCTTCAGAATAAAGTTCTCATGATTATCAGAGATACACTAACAGTTGCTTTAAAATTGTTAAAGGCAGAGGTGGAAGTGTATATATATAAAAAACTCTTCCTCACCCACCGTGGACGTTCTCTCTATCCTCTACCAGAGGCCTGAGAGCTTGCTGTAGCCACTCTTCCAATTTGGGGGTCACTGCCCCGAGTGCCCCCAGGACCACTGATACCTTCACCTTCCAGCTCTTCTCTGAGCCCCTGGTATTTTTCTAGTTTCTCATGTTCCTTTTTCCTGATGTTGCAGTCACTCGGTGTTGCTATGTCGACCACAACGTCTTTCCGCTGCTCTTTGTCCACCACCACAATGTCTGGTTGGTTCTCCATTAACATTCTGTCCGTCTGTATCTGGAAGTCCCACAGGATCTTAGTTTAGTCATTTTCTACCACCATTGGAGGTGTTTCCCACTTTGACCTTGGGGTTTCCAGCCCATACTCTGCACAGATGTTTCTGTACACTATGCCAGCCACTTGGTTATGGCACTCCATGTAAGCTTTCCCTGCCAGCATCTTGCACCCTGCAGTTATGTGTTGGATTGTCTCAGGGGCCTCTTTGCACTGTCTACACCTGGGGTCTTGTCTGGTGTGGTAGATCTGGGCCTCTATTGCTCTGGTGCTCAAGGCCTGCTCCTGTGCAGCCATGATGAGTGTCTCTGTGCTGTCCTTCAGTCCAGTTCTGTCGAGCCATTGGTACCAATTCCTGATATCTGCCACTTCAGTTATGTTTCAGTGGAACATCCCATGTAGGGATGTTGTCCCATGTCGGTGGTACATCCCATGTAGGGATGTACCACCGGCGCCTCATCTTCTGTTCCCCATTGTCTGAGACATTCACTGAGCACGTCATCTGTTGGAGCCTTGTCCTTGATGTACTCATGGATCTTGGATGTTTCATCCTGGATAATGGCTCTCACACTCACTAGACCTCGGCCTCCTTCCTTACGGCTAGCGTACAGTCTCAGGGTGCTGGATTTGGGGTGGAACCCTCCGAGCATGGTTAGGAGCTTTCGTGTCTTAACATCTGTGGTCTGTATCATTCTTTGGCCAGCTTATTATTCCTGCAGGGTATCTGATTACTGGCAGGGCGTAGCTGTTTATTGCCCGGGACTTGTTCTTGGCATTGAGCTGGCTTCTTAGGACATGCCTTACTCGTTGGAGGTATTTGGCCGTAGCCGCTTTCCTTGTCACCTCTTCGAGGTTACCATTTGCTTGGGTAATTCCGAGGTACTTGTATCTGTCCTCAATGTCTGCTCTTGTTCCTTCTGGGAGTGAGACCCCTTCTGTGTGGACTACCTTCCCTCTCTTAGTCACCATCCGACCACACTTCTCTAGTCCGAATGACATCCCAATGTCTGCGCTGTAGATCCAGGTGGGATGGATCAGTGAGTCTATTGGATTCAAGTCAGGACTCTGGCTGGGGCACTGCAACACGTTGGTGTTTTTGTCTGCTAATCATTTCTTCACCACTTTTGCTCTATGTTTTGGGTCGTTGTCCTGCTGAAATGTCCACTGGTGGTTAAGGCCAAGTTTCTCTGCAGACTGCCTGATGTTGTTGAGAATCTTGATGTATTGCTCTTTTTTCATGATGTTGTTTACTGTGCTTAGATTCCTGGTCCATTGGCTGAAAAACACCCCCAAAGCATTAGGTTTCCACCATCATATTTGACAGTGGGGTGGAGACAGTGTTCTTAGGGTTGAAGGCTTCTCCTTTTCTGCGCCAAATGAAGGATACATCGTTGTGGCCAAACAATTCAATTTTTGTTTCATCTGACCATAAAACAGAGGACCAGAAACAATCTTCTTTGTCCATATGAGCCTTTGCAAAGGCCAAATGGGCTTTTGTGTGCCTTATCTGGAGAAGTAGTGTCCGTTGGACTGTCTGCCTTGAGATGTTGCCACCAGCAGAGCCCAGATTCACCAGAATGACCTTGGTGGTGATCCTTGGATTCTTGTTCACCTCTCTCACTTTCCTCCTGGCCAGCGCAGATGTCACTTTCGGCTTCCGACCACGTCCGCTGAGATTTTCCACAGTGTGGAACGTCTTGTGTTTTTAGTAATACTTTGTAATGTAGCCACTGGAACTTTGAAAACATTTGCATATGGCTTTATCGCCCTGTCCTGATTTGTGAGCAGCCACAATGCGCAGCCGCAGGTCCTCACTGAGCTCCTTTGTCTTCTTAGACATGACCACAAACCTGTTGAGTTGATTAACAACCGTTTCCCATGAATCAGGGTCATTAGAAAACTTTAGAACAGCTTGGACTGTTTGGAATGGTGTAGAACTTTGGATTTTCCCAAACACTGACAATTTGCAAAGGGTATGAATAATTTCGGGCTTGACTGTATATATATATATATATATATTGTCTGACTTTTTAAGAGTAATTTAGTAAATCCTGTGGATGATTAAACTGTGTTTACTGGGAACCAGTTAAAGGGCCATGTTTTATATTTTTACAGTTGGTGGGAAGAGACGGAGCATTAAATCCATCAAAAAGTATTTAAAAAAAACAGTGCGTGGGCACAATGGAGTTACAGCTGAATAAACAAAGGAAACCACACACACACACACACACACATACATACACACACACACACACACACACACCAAAGTACATGAACAAAGTGACTACAAAATTACTTGTAGTGCCTTATTGTGACCACTAGAGGTCAGTAGCTGTTTTTAAACCTTCATATATTATTAATAATACATGGTTTAATAATATTATTATTAATTATTACTGCATTGGATTTTATATAGCGCTATTAAATGTTTTCTGTTAAAAAAAAACATGATTGAAAAAAATCGAGACATTTTCTGGATTGATACGATAATTGCATGGTGACATATGATATATCACGGGAATTTTTCTTACACCCATATAATAGTCATCTTAAATATGTAAATCCTTGTTTTAATCAGAAATAAAATTGATTAAAAATGACTGAAAACGGTGGAAAAGGTGATGAAATGGGATTTTTTAATCCACAGAAATTGGTTAAAAGTTGACAGTGGGCAAACACGGACAGAGAAAGTGTTACAAAGGGTTTAAAGTGTCAATATTAGAGCAATTAGTTTAAAGTTTAAACTTATTTGCCAGGTTTAATCGTGAATATTGTTAAATTGGTAAAAGTAAGCATGAAATATGGTGAAAAGAAGTTAAAAGTGACAATAATGGGTCAACATATGTGACAGGTAGACAAAGTGGTGGTCTCACGACACCAAGGTTGAGAACCCCTGCTCTGCACACCTCACTCACATGTGCTGTCCCACACACTAAAGTGGGTCACATGTTGATTTTAGGTTTCTATATCATACGGTCATGTGCCATTTGCTACACTTGCTAAAGCTAATATTTAACCACGTGTAACACTGAATAATGTTGAAATGTGTGGATTTTGTCCAAAATCAGACCTCGTCATCGAGATGTTTCCATTTTAAGAGCTTTCATCTGTCATTGCCTCATTTTACTTCAGATTTTGTGCAAGAATTTACATTTCCGTCTCTGTCCACCCTTTATCCAAGTCAAAGTGTGTAAATGTGAGACTTCCACACATGCATGCAAGGCTTAATTGTCAAAATTTCTGCTCGATTTTATTTAAAAAAATAAAAATAAGATTAAAATTAAAAAAAAATTATTGCAGTTTCATGAAGTGATTTCCGTAATTTTCTCTTTCGTGTTCACGTTTAAACAGTTCAAAGACATCACATTTCCTTTCATCCACTTTATTTCATGTGTTACAGGCACGTCGTGGGTTAAGGTGCTTTTCACAGCTGCTGGTTTCACATGATCAATGACATCATTTCCTGTGTGTGGATATGGTGGAATGTGGCGTTGCTCAGTGGCTTTGGTCGGCCTTGGTGAACAGCTCCTTCAGCTGATCCTGGGTGGTGGCCTCCTTCTGCTGCATCAGGTCAGCGTGGCCCTTGGTGACCCCCCAGCTGTCAGGCATAGAGAAGGCGGGGCAGTAAGGGCGGCCGGACGCAGGCTTCAGCTTCTCCCAGTAATCACGGCGAGCCCTGGACGGAGGAAACCATCACAGATTAACTGTTTCATTTGGACAGTGAGACGATTGGTTTTTAAATCAGATAAGGAACATTTAGGCCTCAGATTAATAAATCTAAGATCACTTGCTCAAAAACAAAGAAAAAAAGAAAGTAAAAGATTGAAATCATTGCTTAAAAGTTTGTCTAAATCTCCACTGTAACCACTTTGCATTGCATGTTTAGTCCTGTAGACCAGCCTTTATCTGAATAATAAAAAATGATGGATAGGTGGGATTTACAAACCACAGAAATGTGTTAAAAGTTGCAAATTAGAGTGGCCAAACAGAAAAAAACAAAACTATGAAACAATTTGTGGCAAATAATGGCATGACAAATCGTGAATGTGGTTAAATTAGCAAAAATAAGCATGAAATACGGTTAAAAGAGGCAAAAAGTGACAATAAATGAGCCAACATATGTGACATTCGGTAGAAAAGTGGTGGAAAGGGTGCAGAAAATGTCTTTAAAGTAAAATAAAATGTACAGAAAAGGCATTGAAATGTGCTGAAGTGGCAGAAATTGTAGCAAATATGCATTTAAAATATATATATATATAGCAAGAAAAAGTGCAAAAAATAGGTTAAAATATTGCAAGTTAGGTGTAGTTGCAGAAAAGGTAAAAAAAAAGGGGCAACAATGGGTTCAAATTGTTAACCCCTGCTGTAGACAAATCCAAGTGTTTTTCCTTCATTCTTACATTTGCTTCAAAAAAAAAAAAAAAAAAAAAAAACCTGACAAAGTGACTTTTAAACACATTTCTACAGTTTTCACTGAAAGTTGCAGATGTTTATTTTGGCGTTTACATGAAAATATCTGAATCCTGCTGACATTGAATGTGTATCACTGTTAATAAACTAGAACAAAAATAGAATTGAACCAATCACTGTGCTTGTCTGGAGAAGAAATTAAAGAAGAATGAAGGAAAAACACTGCATCCGTCTACAGGACTCCACATCCCATAATGCAACAGACTTTTAAACAATCTCTTATTGACATTGTTGGAAAACAAACTTTTCACCTTCGTTTTCATACTTTATCATAGTTTTAATGATCTACGAGGCCGACGCTGTTTTTATCTGATAAAACTGAAATGATGGCGTGTGGACGAGGCCATACCTGGCTCTGACCCAGGGCTTGGTGTGCATCTTTAGCTCCGCCCCCCACAGGCCGTGTTTGTCGGAGCCGGCGGGCAGGAATCCCCTCTCTGCCGTCAGCTCCTCAGCCAGTGCACGGACATGGTACGGCTCGAAGCCACAGCAGCCGCCGATGTAACGGATGCCGGCGTCGTAGGCCTCACGGGCATATTTCTGCATGTCCCAGCGGGACAAGATCCTCGGCTCCAGACCTGTCACACACAGATTAAATATCACTTTTTATGTACTTTTAAATGTCTTTTTATTGTGGTAATGTAGCATTTCAACTCAATAAACCCTTTAATAATAGTAACTGTTTTAGTGAGAGTTATAAACCAAAGCGTGAACAGCAGAGGGCAGCAAAATACATAGTTTTCCCTTTGTGACAGAATAAAAGGTTAAAGGTCACGTACTGAAGGGGAACTCTGGCAGGTCGATGAAGCCCTGACGGTTACAGTCTGGCGTGTGATAGGCCAGCGGCTGTGACATGTAGTGAGCCTTCAGCCCCGCCTTCTCCACGCCTTCCTTCATCATCCTCACCGTCTTCACACACATCTCAGGGTCAAAGTGGCAGTTAACGCCCACAATCTGAGCTCCTGCAGAGACACACGGACACATTTAAAGAGATCCTCCACTGTTTCTACAACTTTAACCTCAAACCTTTGAAATTCACTCATTACCAGATCTATGGCCAACAAAACATTATTTTGCACCATGTTAAGTTTTATTAAATTTAAAAAATGGGACTATATTACTTTGATGATGTCACACGGCCCCACTGCCTGTAAACATCCCATTGTTTTCTATAGGAGTTTAACATTCAGCCTGATTTTTAGATCATTTAGTAGCTTTTTTCAGTCTTGTGCTGCTATTGGTTGCTCTACAAAAAAAAAACAAAAAACAGGAAGAGTTAATGTTGATGCAAACCTCTTGTTTACCAAAAGAATAAAAACAGTTGTGACTTAAAAAAAAACTAAACAAATCTGACTGTTCAAACTCTAGTTTGGTAGTAGACAATGAAGCAGAGAAGTAGAGCTCTCCTAATTGACCTTTACGCTCCCTTAAACAGTGCGCTGACACGCTCTGGTGGCTGAAGTTAACATGCAACTGTAAACTTTTGGGTTAGAGTCCTTCTATCCTCAGGGTTTGTGAATATTTAATAGACTGATCTACTCGCCAACTTTAGCCACCAAAGCATGTCAGCGCACTGTTTAAAGGAGCGTAAAGGTCCTTTGAGAGAGCTCTTCTTCTCTGCTTCATTGTCTACTACCAAACCGCAGAGTTTCACCTGTCACCCCTGCAGTCACAGATTTTGTTTTACCTTCTTTTCATGAACTAAAGAGGTTTACAGCCGCATCTTTAACTTTTACAGGTTTTTTCAGAGCAACCAAAATAATCCAAAAAAAATCTACTAAATGATCTAAAAATCAGGCTGAATGTTTCACTCCAATAGAAAACAATGGGATGTTTACAGGCAGTGGGGCCGTGTGACATCATCAATCACATGATTTCAAGATGGAGGAACACAGGCTCTAAAACTGTAAAGTAGTCCCATTTTTAAAAGGTGATAAAATGAATATGATGCATAATAATGTGTTTTATTAGACATAGGCCCAACTTGTAAAAACAGTGGAGGATCACTTTAAGATCAAACTGTATTTAAAGGGGGAGGAGTCTCCGTACCGGCCTTGACGAGCCTGACGGCACACTCCCCAGGGCTGATGCCGTTCAGGTCTCCTTCAGGTCCAATGCACAGAGTGGCAGCCACGGGTTTGCCGGTGCTTTTCAGGACCTGCACCGCCCACTCAGCCTCCTCCACGTGTTCAAAATACTGAAACAACAACGATGGAGCGTTTAAAGGACGTCAGCATTTTTACCTTTCATAACAAAAGCAGACGAACAACTGGAGTAAAAAGATCTGCAGGAATAAGACCTCAGTCAGTCACATCAAACATGGATCAACCTCTGGGCAGAAAGCGAGATGGGCGTGGCCACCACTGCCCTGACACCAAACATTTATACGTATACATATTAGGGCTGCACGATTATGGCCAAAATGATAATCACAATTATTTTGATCAATATTGTAATCAATTATTTATCATAGTAAGGAGTTTTTATTGCTCTATTTTTAAACAAACGATATGTGTACACTAGGGATGTAACGATTCACTCAACTCCCAATACAATTTGATTCACAGTACGATTCTCTCAAAATTTATTTTACAAAATGGGACTGTAAAAAAATGACTGAAAAATATTTCTTTATTTTTTTGGGGAAAAAAACTATACTGTTTTCTTTTTGTTTTTCATTGTCAAAAGAATCCCTTGATAACTATTCAAAACAATCTAATTTAACTAAAAATAAATCTTGAATGAAATAAATAAAGGAATAATACAAATGAAGAAGAAGCCTATTAATTAAAATTCTGGTTCTATAGTAAACAATGCAAAACTGCATAATAGTTATTTTTAAAAGTGCAACTGAAAATGTATTTTGTGCCTTAACAATTGGACTTAAAAACAAAAAGTCATTTCACTGTATTTACATCAGATATTTGTTTGGACCAGCAGAGGGCACTGATAACCCAGTGGTCGGTTGGCATGCAGATAACTTGCAGTGAAGAAGAGATGCTATGCTAGCAGACAAAGCTAATAGAAAAACATGACTTTTACCGATATTCATGCAATATTACAGATATTTTTTGGTGCTAAAGGGGTAAGGAATCATTTATGAACATGTTTAAAAGTAGAAGGCGGCCAGAAAGAAAGTATTAGCAGATTCCGCCCGCCGCCAACACTTCTGGATGGTTAAAAAAAGTACTGCGATTGAATTTTCACAGTATCGATGTGAATCGTGATACCTATGAATCGATTTTCAACTGCCTTACGATTAATCGTTACATCCCTAGTGTACAGTTTACAGTGCAAAATTACCAAAAACTAACTGAATAAATGCACTATTACAGAGTGCAGAGCCTTTATATTAAATGCAAATATTGCCGACAATCAGGTTAATTTAATCGTGGCAACCAAAATTGTGATCACGATTAAAATTTGATTAATTGTGCAGCCCTAATACATGTATACTATATGGGGACATTTTTTTAACGTGTTCACACTAGTCATACTCAACTGCCCCATAATGCATTGGGAGCTGAATATAAAATGGTCCTGGGACCAGCTTCAAGCTAAAAATCAAACATTCCCTTTTCAAAATAAAAGCATCTCTTCTTGTCATTTTGTTTTGAAGTTAATAGGAAGTTTTGTTAGCAGCACAATGGAGGGTCTCTGAAATTAAATGTGTCTACGTGAGTTTTATGGATGAAATGAGCACATGTTGATATTCGACTTTGTCACTTTTTCACTTCGAATGTTTTCAGAACTTTCAAAGTAAAGGTGGAGAATCAACAGAGATATTTAGCCTCAGTGTGAACAAGGTTTTAGAGTTGTAGGTTCCAAATGCATCTTGGGAAACTTGGAAGTGTACTTCAGTGGGAACGCTCACCATAATAATAGTATATAGTAGACAGTATATACTCATTTAGTTTGTAGTGAATAGTACTCCTGTCCACACGTACAACGCCATGTTTTTCCATAGAGAAGTGGTCATGTGACCAGGTACGCCATGTGATGTGTAAGTGCATAAAAATTGTTTCCATTGAGCTTTTGTGAAACATTTCAATACGTAAACAAAGGAAAACCTCATGAAAGAGTAAAAACATTTTAACAATATTTGAGTGTTTAATAAAAACTGGTAATGGAAACGCTGGAATTTTAAGAACTATTTTAGATTTTGCACATTTCCAAGAGTAATGAAAACACAGCTAATGATGCACTTCCATAAAGAAGCTCAGCTCTAGCACGTTTACTCCAGTCTGAGCCGTCCATCAAGCAGCTCACATAAAAAAACACGAGTCGACATTTAAACTTTAACTCCTGGTTCACAGAGTAAAGTTACTCAGTTCTCAGAAAGCGAGGCCGACTCCAGGATTCTGTTACACCAGAAGAATCTCAGGCTATTTTAAAGGCGTATCAAACCTTTAATAAAAGACGGCTGCTGGTCTGCAGGGATCCACGTGCACTTCCCCCAAAAGCAGCAGCTGCAGCTTTAAACCGTTGGAATTTTTCATTTACAGCTGCACGTCATACAATCACTGGCTTTTCTCTTTTACACAGTTTAACGTGTTGATAATACTTGGCTCTTTATCAAATCTGGAATTCTGAGATGCATTTCTAATCATTTTGATCTGTTGGGGAGGGTACCCCTGCATGTTTAGCCCTTTGTGATGATCTCATGTAGAAAACATCTATGGACTCAATGACCTGCTGATACTATTGGGTCAAAGCCAGAGCTACACAAACTCATTTTAGTTCAGAGCCAAAGACAACGTTAATGTGCTTTAGTTTGCATTTCCACACAAAAGTCATAAAGGATGCAAGTTAGCGTCAATATCTAAACAAAAAGTGACGGATTAACACAGAATCTTTAATTAAGTTTCCTTTAAATTGTGACAAATGGGATTCATTTAAATGGGAATTTTGTGTGTGTGTATTTATTTTTAGAGTTCTTCTGCATATATTATGGAAAACCATTTGAGAAAAACTTATTAGAGACACATAAAGTGTTAGTGATTAGCATCATATGCTAATACGGGGGCAGGGAAAGTAAAGTCAGGCTGGTCATTGGCTTTGGAAAGTATTTCAACCTATCAGGGAGCTGGATTGGGTTCTAATCCCTCCTTCTTCAATAGTATTACATCTTTCAGCTTTACTAGTACTACTAGTGAACTGTTCACAATCTACTAGTAGTACTAGTGAGATAATTTGAGTGAACTAGTAAAAGTTTTTGGGGGCTAACTAGTTAAGCAAAATAGTCTACGAGTTGCTATTAGTATTAAAACTTAAAATAGTAAAAATTCAAAGATTTACTAGTACTACTAGTGGCACAGAATGTCCTACTGGTAGATGATTGTGCTTCACTAGTAATGTCTACACAAGCACTAGTGCGCCAAAAACCTGGGGGAGGGGGGGGGTTGGGGTAATGCAAATTAAAAAGTAGGAACATTTAGTTTAAACTGGCAAATAATGGGCATGACAAATGGTGAATGTGGTTAAACTGTCAAAAACAAACATGAAATATGGTGAAAAGAGGTTAAAAGTGACAATAATAAGTCAACATATGTGACATTAGGTGGAAAAGTGGTGGAAAGGGTTTATAAGTGCTGTACATTTCTGGAAAATGGAAAAATGTGCAGAAAAGGCATTGAAATGTGATGTAGAAGTGTCAGAAATGGGATTAATGTAAAAAAAAAGGCAAGAAAAAGTGATGAAAAATATTAAAATATGGAAAGTTTGGTGAAAAAGGGTAAAAATAAGACAAATGGACTCAAATTGTTCAAAAAAAATATTTGTAGTTTGACAGCATCCCAAATTGGGGTCCTGATGCCAAAAAGCTTTGAGCTTTTTTTTTTTTTTTGGGGGGGTTGTTGTACCTCAGCGATGAGGAAATCCACGTTTTTCTGCACAAACACGTCCAGCTGCTTCTTAAAGATCTGCTTCACGTCGTTCTCACTCTTACAGCTGAGGAAGGAGGGGGTCTGAGACACTCCTCCTGCTACCAGGGCGTCCCCCTCCTCGGCCACCTCCCTGGCCAGGTCACAGGCCGCCTCGTTGATCTGCTGGCCCTGCACACACACACACACACACACACACTAATGATGATCCTGATCCTCTGAGGCTAAGGTGATGCAGTGACTCAGTAACTCACAGTGAACCTCTGAACGTTGCCTCTGTTCTCCAACTTGTCGTCGCTGGCGTAGAAGGTGAAGGTCTGCATGACGTTGGCCCCAGCCCTGAGGAACTCCCTGTGCAGCTGCCTCACTGAGGAGCACACACACACACACACATATATATATATATGGGGTGCATGTAAAAACTTAGTCACAGTTTCATAGCCAACATATTTTGAACATTTAACTCAGTTTTCTTTCATTTGAGACAAATTAATTTCAGATTTATCTTTAGCATTTAGATTTAACATATAGAGTTACATTTAACATGTACATTAAGACATTACACTTAGATTTATTTTCCATGTGTACACATTTTTGCCATTGATGATATAGAACAGTGTTACTCAAATGGGGGTACGCAACAGAGGGGGTGGGGGGGAGCAAATGAAAACATTAAAAATATGGGGGTTCCTAATTTTTTCAAAAACATTAAAAATGATAATCATACTGTTTTATTCCACTTATTCACAACATGAGATCATTGTGTTTGTGTGAAAATAAAAATAAAAGAAGAGTGGGGGGGGGACCACTGCTCTAGAACATGTTGTTTTACTGTCATTTATGTCTCAAATGAAAGAAAAATGAGCTAAACTTTGAAGAAATGTCGGCTATGAAACAGTGAGCACCCCATGAACGACGGGGACACCGACACAGTGACGGCCGTGCACGTACCGGCCTCGGGGTGCTCTGCGGCCGCCTCGGGGGTCCAGGGCCCAGCTTTGACATAGCCTCTCTTCTCCAGGGCGAACACGAAGCCTCCGTCCCCGATCACCACCTCTCCTGCGTCCAGACGCTCCAGGATTCCCTGCAAAAGTTGCATCCGTGCACGGGTTTACGCACGCGTGTGCACATGCACGCAGCAGCTGACCGTGATTAGAGAAAAAGTTCTTCACCTTCTTCTTCTGACCGGATGGAGCCATGATGGATGGATGGATGGATGGATGATCAGTCCTCCTGCAGAGAGAAGAGAAATAAAGAAAAGGACCGGCCGTGCACGTTCACGCACGATTTATATCAGCCGGAGGGGGCGGGCCCCCTCGTGACACCTCCTCCTCTTCCTCATCTTCCTCATCCTCCTCATCCTCCCTCTGCAAAACAAAAATAACTTCTTTTTGTTTTTTCCTTCATCCATCCATCCATCCATCTATGCATCCATCCATCCATCCATCCATCCATCCATCTATGCATTAATTCATTCATCCATCCATGCATCCATCCATCCATCCATCCATCTATGCATTAATTAATTCATCCATCCATTCATGCATCCATCTTTGCATTAATTCATTCATCCATCCATGCATCCATCCATCTATGGCTATGCATTAATTCATTCATCCATCCATTCATGCATCATCCATTCATCCACCCATCATCCATCCATCCATTCATCAATCTATGCATTAATTAATTCATCCATCCATCCATGCATCATTCATTCGTCCATCCATCATCCCTCCATCCATGCATCCATCCATCATCCATCCACCCACCATCCATCCACCCATAATCTATTCATGCATCCATCCATTGTCCATCATCCATCATCCATCCATCATCCATCATCCATCCATCCATCCATCCATCCATCCATCCATCCATCCATCCATCCTTCCATCCATCCATCCATCCATCCATCCATCCATCCATCCATCCATCCATCCACCGATCCACCCATCCATCCATCCATCCATCCATCCATCCATCCATCCATCCATCCCTCCATCCACCCACCATCCATCCACCCATAATCTATTCATGCATCCATCCATTGTCCATCATCCATCATCCATCCATCATCCATCATCCATCCACCCATCCATCCATCCATCCATCCATCCATCCATCCATCCATCCATCCATCCATCCATCCATCCATCCATCCATCCATCCATCCATCCATCTATCCATCCATCCATCCATCCACCCATCCATCCATCCATCCATCCATCCATCCATCCATCCATCCCTCCATCCATCCATCATCCATCCACCCATCATCCATCCATCCATCATCCATCCACCCATCATCCATCCATCCATCCATCCATCCATCCATCCATCATCCATCCATCCATCCATCCATCCATCCATCCATCCATCCATCCATCCATCCATCCATCCACAGTGCTGAGTGTGTTGCAGGTGAAAGTGATTCACATTAAAACTAAATCTAAAGCTGCAGCTCTGGAGCCTCATGTGGCTCTGTGACTCTGTTTCAGTGGCTCCCTATGATGAAGGACCAACTCTACCATAAATACATTTAAAAAATCAATCATTTATCTGGTGGCAAATGTAAAAACTTGGTCACTGTTTCATAGCCGACATATTTTGAACTTTTAGCTAATTTTTCTTTCATTTGAGACAATTTCATGTAAAACAACTGGTTTTATATCAGAGGTTCTCAACTGGTCTCGCCCTGGGACCCACATTTTCCCATGGTCATTAAATCGTGACCCAGAATTCAACCAACCAAATGTAGTTTTTCAAAAATAGTTGTTAAAACACACGTATATAATCTTTTTAAAAATAAATCTATAAATTTTCCTGTGCAACATGCAATTCACAGCATGCCTGTCAAAAGAAAAGTTTCTTTCAAAATAAAAGACAAGTCCAACATGAGAGACATTAAGTATTTATGTGACCCACTTTTAGGTCCCGATCCATCAGTTGAGAATTGCTGATCATTGTCGAAAATGTGTAAAAAACTAAAATTTAAATGTTAAATCTAAATGTAATAGTTAAATGAAAATGGCAAATCTAAATCTAAAAGTTCAATCAGTCACCAAATGTAAATCTATATATTAACTGTAAATCTAAACATTTGCTACAGCCAATTTTACAGTTACCTCGACTTTAACTTGTGATGCAGGCTCTGCGCTGATCAATGATGAGAACCAGAGTGAAGAGGTGATGAAGAAGTAAAAAATGATTTATTCTAAACTAAATCAAAAGGGTACAAAGCAGGATGGTCAAAAGAGTTCTTTCCTCCGGCCAGAGAAAATGCAAGACTGTCAAAACACATTTTTACACAGGTCGACAGTCCCACCCCCAACAGATAAGAAGGAAGAGGAAGGGAGGAGGTCAGTTTGCCCTCCGGGGATGGTGCCACCCGGTATCGGATGTGTTAGCCATGTGCGTAGATGTGCCAATGTGTGTGTGTGTGGTGTATTGTGTGTGTGTGAGTGAGTATGTATTGGGTGTGTGTGTGTGTGTGTTGGGTGGGTGTTGGGTGTGTGTGTGTCTGGCCTTCAGATAGAGCTGTGTTATGGGAGTGTGCAGCCAACTGACCTTCCTGAGAAAAACAGACAAAGACAGAAATGGAAAGTTACAACTTAAAGCATTAAATTGAGTAAGATTTATGAGTAAATATAATTTATTAATTTTGCCACCACACATTAAATTTAAATTCTAAAATGTAAATGTAAATGCTGAATCTAAATCTAAATGTTGAATCTAAATCTAAATGTTGAATCGGTCGCCAAGTGTAAATCTAAATATTGAATCTAAATCTACATTTGAAATCTACATCTAAATGTTGAATAGAAATCTAAATGTTAAATTGGTCGCCAAGTGTAAAGCTAAATGTTTAGAAAATATACAAGGTGGGCAGGTCAACGGAAGTCGATGACGAGGCCCCGCCCACACCCCACCCCCAAGGTCTGTCATGTGGCTCTCTGACTCTGTTCCAGTGGCTCCCTATTTTCTCCCAACTCTGCCATAAATAAATAAAAAATCAATAAATAATTACATAAATCACTCAATATTTAATATATAACGTGCCATAAATAAAGAAATAAACATGCAATGTTATTTATTTGTATTTATTTATTTACATGTTCAAGTTCAGCCAGTGGGGACAGCCCTCTCATCTGCACAACATTTCATTGTGCGTGCTGAAATGTGTGCATAAATACAATAATAAAATAATAAAATAAGAAATAAATAAAAATAAATAAATACATAGTATTTATGACATGCATTTAGGTATTAAGTGATTTATTGATTTTGTTACTTTTTTAATACTTTTTGGAGTAATTCTGAGAATTTTGGTTGTTTTGTGTATTTTTCTGTCATTTTTCTGTGTTTACTTTGTGTCTTTTATGTAAATGAAATACAATAAAAGTCAGAATCTTGTGTCACAGAAGAAGCGACGGTCATGGAGGACCAAGAGTGAGGTTATGAATGAATGAATGATGATCTGCTAAGATGAAACGCCTCCATATTTACTGCTGTAAACACAGTATCACCTCAGGACTTTACATATTTGCATATTTGCACTTGTATTTAATCCTTATTCTTGTGTTAATAATAATCCCTGCCTTGGTTTCTAAGTTTTGCTTTTTTGCTTTTATTTTTTTAATCATGTTACATATTAACGTTATTTCTTTTCTACCTTGTTATTAATTCTAACAAAGTTAATTTCTACCTCGGATCATTCCGGTATTTCTGATTCTGACCTCTTTTGTGCGTCACTTCAGGGTCGCATTCAGTTCATAGAACATAAGTCGTATTTAATTTATTATAATATGAACGGGCTCACAAAAAGTCGGATTTGTCAAAAAATAAATAAAATCCAAATTGTGCATTAAAACGTCTGAACGTATTTACACCAGACTCATGTTTACCTGTGAACAAAAAATTAACATTAAATCATTTATTTTAATTGATTCTGTGGAGAAAAACAGATTTTTATTATTGTTGCAAAAATTAATATAGAATAAAATATATATATAAAAAAAACTAAATATTTTAATGTTATATAATAAACCTGAGTGAAGTATGACATGCGTTTAGTGTAAAATAATTAATTATGTACTCAAAGATTACAGAATACAGTTAAGATAAAATAAAACTAGCTAAGCATTTAGTGTCCTTTATACTAGGGGTTCTCAACCTTGGCATCAGGACCCCATTTGGGGTCACGAGACACTGGTAGGGGGCGCCAGATGCCTTCAAGAAACTAAGAATTATATTTTTTGAACAATTTTAGCCTATTTTTTCTTATTTTTACCATTTTACTATAACGAACCAAACTTTCCAAATTTGTATTTGGAAATTGAAAATTACATTGTTACCGTTGGATTTCTTATTGTTTTTCTTCCGCAACTCCTTTGTCGTGGAACTCCTCCTAGGCTATTAATGCAGCGTATGTCATCTCATAGGGACAATGTCAACGATGTGCAGTCGACCTTTTTTGGAGCCAAATTGTCAAGGTCAAAGTCAAGGTCGCGTCAAGTGTCAAAAACCTAAATTTGCCATAGCTCTACGAATATTTATCGTACAAGTTTGATGCTTACATTTACAAAAAGCTCATCTCAAGTGGACTAATTTATTTAATTAGACCAAAGCTGTACGACCTACCAGTAAAACGATCGGTAGGGGTCAAAGTTCATAATGGTACAAAAAAAACAACTTTTTTCCCTATAATTTGGCCACAAATTGAGATCCAGTGCTCAGACTGGTACCATTGAACAACATTTCCTTACAATATGACCTTGACCTTCGCTCAAGGTAATATTTAAGGTCAAGGTCAGTCTTCTGTTTTTCCTGCATTATTACGTTCAATTTAATTAGTAAAAAGAACAAACTTGTCAACAAATCCAGATACAGGTTGTTATTTTTGCCATTTTTTTCAAATTGCCAAATACGTATTCGCCTTGTGAATACAAGTCTTGCCTATTTAACCATATTTTTGTTCCTTTTAATGAATTTTTGCTGCATTATTCCCATTTCTGACACTTCTCCATCACATTTCAATAATTTTTCGGCACCTTTTTCCCACTCTCAAGACATTTTCAGCACTAATAAACCCTTTCTGCCACTTTTCCATCTAATGTCACATATGTTGACCCATTATTGTCACATTTAACCTCTTTTCACCAGATTTCTTGCTTATTTTTGCCAATTTAACCATATTCACCATTTGTCATGGCCATTATTTGCCAGTTTAAAGTGGTTGAGAACCCCTGCTTTAGGTCAGTAAAGAGTAGGTTATAACTGTGACATGATCAGCTGCTCTGCTGGTCCTGAACAGACTGGTGAGTGTGGAGACCAGTAACAGACTTCCTGTTCTTCCTCTGGGATCATTCCAGTACTCAAACATTTATCAGGAAAAGTGGCCAGTTCTAACCAGCCATGGCAGGTCAAAGGTCATGTGACTGTGCAGAGATACGCGTGTGCACTCCTCTAGTACACGTGTATGTACTGTATGTATGTATGTATGTACAGTGTCTCTGTCTTTATTATCCCACGTCTTTGTGAGGTTTTTCCTGGACTTTGGGTGGGACTGGGGTTGATGACCAGGTGACACTGACTGGTTATGACCAACATTCAGCACTCCAACAGTTAACTCCTCCAGGGGCTGGGCTGGCTCAGCGTTGCCAGGTTGGTGGGTTTCCCGCGCTTTATGTTAGTTTTAAACTGTTTCACACCAAATGATGGAAAATTACAAAAAATGACTCCAAAAATACTTAAAACAACTTTGAAAATACACTAAATTACAGAAAGATACACAAAATGACAACAAAAATACACAAAATGACTTAAATAAATACACAAAATGAAGGTAAAGTACACAAAGTTACTCCTAAACCACATAAAATGAAGACAAAAACACATACAATGACTCCAAAATCACACCAAATGAAAACAAAAACACACAATATGGCTCCGAAATATGAGCAATGACAAAATGACAACAAAAAGCATGCCAATTATGATTAAAAAAATTCACAAAATGACAAAAAATACACAAAATTACATAGAATAATTCCAAAAATACACAAAGTGACTCCAAAAATACATGAAGTGACATAAAGACATAAACATGGAAAATGACATTAAAAATACACAAAATTACAGAAATATACACAAAATAACAAAACACACAAAATGGCTCCTAAATGAAACCAAATTATAAGGAATGATAAAATGACAACAAAAAACGACTCAAAAATAAACAGAATTACTTCCAAATCACATACAAAATATACAAAGTGACAGAAAAATACACAAAATAAAAGAATACCACACTAAATGATGGAAAATTACAAAAAGTGACTCCAATTGGCAAAATGACAACAAAATACACAAAATTACTCCGAAATTACAGAGAATAACTCTAAAAATACACAAAGTGATCGAAAAATATATAATAATAAAATATAAAATAAAATAATAACACACCAAATAATGGAAATTACACAAAGAGACTCAAAAAATACATGAAATGACGCAAAGAATACGCAAAATGACAACAAAATCCAAAAAATTACAGAAAAACACACCAAATGACAACCAAAATAGAAGGAATTACAAATTAACGACAAAAACCACATTAAATGACTCCAAAAATACACAAAGTCAATAAAATAATTACACACCAAATAATTTAAAATTACACAAAGTGACTCAAAATTAAAACACACAAAACGGCCCAAAAGTTTTAAAAGTCTATTTCATAGCGTTAGTGTGAGTCATTGTGGGTTCACATGTGTTTTATTAACACACTTCAGAACCTAAATGTGAAGTTTTAACAGCACTTATTGGTTGTTTTCACTGAGAGTCGGATTCACAGCAGGACCTGGCAACCCCTGTGTGTGCGTAAAGTCCTGTGCTGCTGGGGCTCGTGCTGGGGCCCGTGCACACACCGATCCAGGCTCCTCGCGCACAGGGACTCCCGCTTTCCCGCTCGGCCATGGCGCGTCTCCTCGTGCTCTCCTCCGGGCTGCGCGCGGCTCTGCGCACGGCCCCGCGCGCTCCTGCAGGGCACCCCGCGAGGACCGTGAGCTGCACGGCCAGCACGCACGCGGAGCACGGGTGAGACAGAGCGCGCACACGCCGCACATTCTGAGATTAATCACGTCATTAATTGGCAAATCACGCTCAGCCAAAGTGGAGGTTCGCGGACCAAATCCAGCCCGTACGGTCAACAACTACTGAGACATCAAAGGAAATCTGCTCCAAAGGTTTCTGATAAAGTCAAAAGTAATCCCAGTAATAGTTACTGTACTCTATAGTTACCTGAGCTACGCTCTGATTGGCTGAATGGCTTAATTGTCATGTTTTCACTGCTTCATATGCAGTCGTTTGAATGGAAAAGTAATAATTAATACTTGTATTTTATAAAGTCAATAGTTTTATAAAATTAATATAAAAGTAATAAACCTGAGAAACTCTTTTGTTAAAAAATAGAATTTGTGTTTGTGTGTTTCAAACAGTTGAGTTTATAAAAGCATGTGTTCAAACTGTCCCTGAGGTGTTTCACACATTATCGACAAATGTGTGATTGTCTACACAATGTAAACACACACTGGGGCACCCACACACAACATGACTTTAAAAATACACAACATGACTTTAAAAATACACAACATGACAGTTAATTTGCTAAACTACACTAAATGATAGAAAATTACACTAAATGGCTTTAAAAATACACAAAATGATAGAAAGAACTACACACTATGACAGTTGAAGTACACAAAAGACCCTAAAACACATACAATGACTTCAAAAACACATAAAATGACAGAAAAACACACCAAATAAAAGAATAATACACCAAATGACAAAAATATACACAAAACGACTACAAAAATACATGAACTGACATTAGAAAATACACAAAATGACTCCTAAAATAAGAATGGCAACTAAAACTACAACAAATCACTCCAAAATACACAATATGACAGTAATAATACACAACAAAAAAGAATCACACACCAAATGATCCAAAAATACTTAAAATAACAAAAATGCGCAAAATGACTGAAAAATACACAAAATGACAACAAAAACATACAAAATGGCTCCAAAAATACACAAAATTAAATGACAGAAAAATACACAAAATGACTCCAAAATTACATAGAAAAATACACAAAATGACAGAAAAATATGCAAAATTACATTTAAAATGCAAATCAAACTAAATGTCAACAAAAAACACAATGTGGTCCAAAATGACAATCATAATGTAAGTAATGACAAAATGGTGACAAAAACCACACCAAATAAAAATTAAAAAATTCATAAAATGACAGAAAAACACACAAAATTACTCCAAAACCACATGAAATAACTCCAAAAATACATGAAGTACAGAAAAATACACAAAATAAAAATAATAACACACCAAATAATGGAAAATTCTACAAAGGGACTCCAAAAGTACATAGAATGACAGAAAAAAATTCAAAATAATATTTAAAATGCACAAAATTAAATACACCAAATGACTCCATAAATACATGAAGTGACAGAAAAATACACAAAATAAAAGAATAACACACAATAATGGAAAATTATACAAAGTGACTCCAAAACTACATAAAATGACGTGAAAAAAACACAAAAATTATGCAAAATGACAACAAAGATATCAAATAATCAGTGTTTGATGCTCAAAGTTGAAAAGTTTTAGCTTTAGCTCATTTTTAAAGTTAATGTTTTTATATGAAAGACTTGTTTACTATTAATTAAACTGGAAAGAAAAGTGCCACGTCAGACTGAGAGTAAACATTGAACCTCCATGTGCTGCTTTCACAGAGTGTGTGTGTGTGTGTGTCTTTGAATTCCCACACAGCTGCACAATCACACAGTTTTCATTTAAATCCACAAACATCTGAGATCAAACTAAACTTTTTTTTTCTTAAAATACTGGTTTATTTGTTGTGGTGCATCAGGAAAACAAACGGACACAGTAAACAATAAAAGTCCAAACATATTGATCACATTAACGTCCTGTTGTGATCAGCATTAGCATTAACAATGAGAGCATTAACACAGGAAACAACAAAGAGTTTGTGTGTCTTCTTCTATTTCTGTTTGTTTTTGGTTATTTTGTGGTAGTTCTGTGTATTTTTCTAAATTTATGCCTTTTTGTTGTCGTTTTTAAGTCCATTTGTGTATCTCTGTTGACATATTGTGTTTTTTTTGGAGTCATTTATGTGTATTTTGTTTTTGTTTTGTTAATTTCTCTTGATTTTTGTCTTTTTTTAAAATTTTGTGTATTTTTGTTGAGGTTGTTTTGTAACCTTTTGGTGACATTTTGTGTACTTTTCTAACATTTAGTGTGTTTCTGTTGTTTTGTGTCTTTTTTGAGTCATTTTTGTGTATTTTATTGTCGTTTTGTAATTAGTGTATTTTTGTTGGAATTTTTTGTATCTTTTTGCAGACACGTTTTTGTATTTTTCTAACATTTTGTGTATTTGTGTTGTCGTTTTGTGTGTTTTTGGAGTCATTTTTGCGTAATTTGTTGTTGTTTTGTAAATTTTTCTGAAATGTAATTCTTTTGTGATTTCGTGTGTTTTTGTTGGGTTTTAAAAAAAATCTTTTTGGAGACATTTTGCATATTTTTCCGACATTGTGTATGTGTTGTCGTTTTTTACATTTCTATAGGATTTTGTGTTTCTTTTGTTATTTTGTGTATTTTGTTGGGGGCGTGTTTGTATCTGTTTTGGAGAAAATGTGCTTATTTTTCTGCTATTTTCTGTATTTTTAATTTATTATTAAATGATGTTTATTTTAGAGCAGAGGGTATTAAACACAACATTCCTGCTGATTAAACTCATTTCATATACAGAGCTTTACCTTCATATTTGTGGTGTTTTAACCCATTGTTCAAAAGTTGCCAGGTTGGGTTTGTGTGTTTGAAGCAGGAAGTTTAGGGCTGTGGTTCTCAACTGGTGGAGCTTCTGAAGCCACCATCACGCTTTAAATACAAACAGTGGCCCAAGTCAAGAAAAACAGTTTAAATATTTACATTATGAAATGACAGGATGATCTTTAAATTCACTGTATCTGGCAACGCTGAGCTGAGGTGATGCGCTCTCTGTTTTTCAGCGATGCTAACACGGTTCTGGGGAAGCGCTGGAAGGACACGGCAGACACCGTCATCATCGGTGGGGGCTGCGTGGGGGCCAGTCTGGCCTATCACCTGGCTAAGAGGGGTGTGAAAGACGTGGTTCTACTGGAGAAGTCTGAGCTCACGGCTGGATCCACATGGCACGCTGTAGGTTCAGTTCAGAGATGGACATCAGTCATCACAGAGGAGAAGAATAAATGTGGTTGTATCTGATCTGAGGGTCACACGGATGACAAAAAATGACTCAAAAATACTGAAAATGGCGGAAAAATACACAAAATAACATTTAAAATGCAGAAAAATGACAGAAATAACTTGAAATGACAACAAAAATACACAAAATGGCTCCAAAACAATGACCAAAATATAATGAATGAGAAAATGATGACCAAAAACAACACCAAATGACTACAAAATAGACAAAATGACACAAATTGATGCAAAAATACACAAAATTGCTCCAAAACCATATAAAATACACAAAATTATATTTAAAATACACAAAAAAAAAAGAAACTCACATGAAATGACAACAAAAATGTATAAAACGGCTCCAAAATATAAGGAATAAAAAAATGACAACAAAAATCATATGAAATGACTCCCAAAATTTGCAAAATGACAGAAAAATACACAAAATTACTCCAAAATCACATAGAATAACTACAAAAATACATAGAGAAAAATACACAAAATAAAAGAATAATATGCCAAATAATGGGAAATTACACAAAGTGACTCAAAATATACATGAAAGGACATGAAGAATACGCAAAATGACTTTAAAATTACAGAAAAACACACCAAATGACAACAAAAACACACTAAATGGCTTTAAAATGATATCCAAAATATAAGGAATTACAAAAATGCTGTCGAATAAATGTGATTGTATCAGATGTGAGAGTCACATGATCAACATTCATGTCAGTGTTAGAATAATAACCAATGAGAACATTAACAGGAAACAACAAAGGAAATGTGTGTTTTTGGAGTCCTTCTGTGTATTTTTGTTGTTATTTTGTATATTATGTCATTTTGTGTATTTTGTTTTTTATTTTACTTATATTTTATATTGTTTTATTGTTTTTTTTTAGTACTTTTGTTAATCTGTGTTGTCATTTTGTGTATTTGTGTTGTCATTTTGTGTAGTTTTTGTTGTCTTGTGTGTTTTTCTGTAATTTTCTATATATTGTATGTCATTTGGTGTGTTTCTGTTTTCATTTTGTGTATTTTTCATGTTTTACATTGCAAAATCTTCTTTTTAATTGTTATTTTGTGTATTTTTGTTGTCATTTTGTACATTTTTCTTGTTTTTACAGGTTTTTTTGGTTGAATTTCTATCTAATTTTGTGTATTTTTGACATTTTATATATTTTATGTTATATTTGTGGATTTTTGTGATCATTATTTTTGAGTAATTGTTAGAATTATTTTGTAATTTTTTGTTGCTTTTGAAGTCTTGTGTGTTTTTCTGTAATTTTGTGTGTGTTTTGTGGATATTTTGTAGGTCATTTTTGTGTTTCTATCAGTGATTTGTGTATTATGTTGTCATTTTATATATGTTATGTATTTTTCTTGTTTTTACAGTTTTTTTTGGTGAATTTCTATCTGATTTTGTGTATTTTTGTTGACATTTTGTTTATTTCATGTTTTTTTTTTTTGTGGATTTCTCTGATCATCACTTTTGTTTGTGGAGTCATTTTGTGATTGTCTGTTATTTTGTGTAGTTTTTGACGTCTTGTTTTGTTTTTCTGTACTTTTGTGTGTTTTACTTTTGGCTCAGCTCATAGAAAACAGTTAGTCTTTAGAAACCATCCAGGTACTGTATGTGCAGGCTTTGCATGTTCTCTTAGCGTGTACAATGACTAATGAAATGAACGTGTGCGTTATGGGAGTTTTGTGTTGTTGTGTAGTGTAAGTTGTGCGTTTGTCAGCTGTCATCTTATCGTTTCCCAACATAACTCAGGTCCTGACCCACTTTGTGTATTTATAGCCTCATCCATGTAAATGATACTGGTGGAGATGGAGATGCTCACATTCTTACTTAGCATTTAGCAGTTAGCAGCTAGCTTTTACCAGTTAGCATTTACCGGTTAGCCATTAGCATTCAGCAGTTAGCATTTAACAGTTAGTATTTAGCATTTAGCATTTAGCATTTAGCAGTTAGCATTTACCAGTTAACATTTACCAGTTAGCAGTTAGCCTTTACCAGTTAGCCATTAGCAGTTAGCTGTTAGCCTTTAGCAGTTAGCATTTAGCAGTTAGCCATTAGCCTTTAGCAATTAACCATTAGCAGTTAGCATTTAGCAGTTAGCATTTAGCAGCTAGCTTTTACCAGTTAGCATTGACCAGTTAGCAGTTAGCCTTTACCAGTTAGCCGTTAGCAGTTAGCATTTAGCAGAAAGAAAAGCTCTGCATCATTCATTCAAGAGCAAGATTTATTATTTAATTTTGGGGCCCCCTAGTGGTTAGTGGATCAGTTATTGTGATCATTTCTTTATTATAATTAATATAAAAAATATATTAATATAAATATAAATTTGTATATAAATAATGATATATAATTGTATATAAATAATACAACTCCAAGGGTTATTCTGACAGTGTAACTAGCAATTTTGAGTGTTATATTGACTCTGACTGCCCTTCAGAGTCAGTATAACATCTCAGAGTCAGTATAACATCTCAGAGCCAGTATAACATCTCAGAGCCAGTATAACATCTCAGAGTCAGTATAACATCTCAGAGCCAGTATAACATCTCAGAGTCAGTATAACATCTCAGAGTCAGTATAACATCTCAGAGTCAGTATAACATCTCAGAGTCAGTATAACATCTCAGAGTCAGTATAACATCTCAGAGTCAGTATAACCCCTCAGAGTCAGTATAACATCTCAGAGTCAGTATAACATCTCAGAGTCAGTATAACCCCTCAGAATAGTGTGATAATCTCCAGCATACAGTATTTTCACTTATGTTTTTTCTGTTATTCCACTGCCTGCTTTATTTTGAAGTGTTTTACCCATGATGCATTGTGTTTATTGGTGTGTGTGTGTTTTGTTCCAGGCTGGTCTGACCACATATTACCACCCTGGCATCAACGTGAAGAAGATCCACTACGACAGTCTGAAACTCTATGAGACCCTGGAGGCTGAAACGGGACAGGTGACCTGCTCGCCACTGAAGCTCCGCCCCCTCTGTGCCAACGCGTTCACTTGTCATTCGTTGTGTTTCTCAACAGGCGGTGGGCCTCCACCAGCCCGGCAGCGTCCGCATCGCCACCACGGCAGCCCGCGTGGACGAGATGAAATACCAGATGACGAGGACGCACTGGCACGTGACGGAGCAGTACATGGTGGGACCAGAAAAGATCCAGGAACTCTTTCCTCTGCTCAACATGAACAAGGTGAGGACCATGGTCTACTCAACACTCATTCATCACACCTGGAGGACCTGAACCCATCAACCCATCACTTCAAAATAAAAGCTTGTCAATCAGAGATTCATCACAGTGGGAAACATTCATGACATCATTACAATAACGACCAATCAGGAAGCAACTGATAGTTTGTGTTTTTGTTGTTGTTTTGTAATTTTTCCTTTTTTTTATATTTTTGTTTGATGTGTTTTTGGTCACTTTGTGTGTTTTTTCTCAGTTTTTTGTATTTTTGTTGTTGTTTTGTGCTCATTTTGTGTAATTTCCTGTAATTCCAGGTTATTTGTCGTTTTGTGTATTATTAGTAATTTTTGACTTTTTTGTTATTTATAGTGGTCATTTTGTGTCATTTCTCATTTTGTGTGCTTTTGAATTCATTTTGTGTATTTTTCTCTCATTTTTTGGGTTATGCTACGAGTCTAGATTAGCTCTTATCGCACGAACTTTCAGGTTTTAATCAGTGTGTGCTGCACTACAAAGCTCGCTGGAGCTTAATCACTATGGTAATTAATGCTGCACAGCTTTTCTCTGGCTTGGATGTTAGCGAGTCCTAAAGCCCCGCCTCCTGACCAATCAGATCTCTTAGAAAACAACCTGCCCATTGATAGAAGGTCCTGGTTGGTGCAGATCTGACAGCTGTGTTTATAAAGAAGATTATTAATTATAAATGAATCCTTTCATTTACTGATGACATCCTTTAGGAAAGATATAGATTTATATTTAATGGACTGATTTACAGTCAGCTGATGAAGCCTGTGTGTCGATCCGTGTGTGCGGACGGCTGAAGTCATTTATTAATTTATTGATTAATTAATTCATTCATTCATACGCTGACATTATCAGCAGGAACATGCTACAGTTAAACAATGTGCTCTGATCCCAGTGTGTGTGATAGAGGTCTACTGTATATGAATAGAAACACGTGTGTGCTGTAATAAAGTTTAACTGCAGAGCTCTGTCTGTTTATCATCCAATGGATTAATATCATAAATAATCTCACATTTTTACACATTAACAGTATCAGCAGCTTCCTGTCTGACTTTTCTGTAACAACAGGGTTGTTTTTGGTCTGAATTATGGATTTTAATTATTCATCATTTTAAACTTCATCAACCTGGTCGGTACCAAGTTATGAAGTGGATCAGATCTGAGCCAGTATAAAAGCTCCGCCTCCTGCTGTGCGCTGCACTAACGCTGTTGCTCTTCACTGTCATCATGGATTTATATTTATTATATTTGTTTAAGATCATAAACTGTTCCTCCATTCATTGTAAAGACGCTCAGTCTGACAGTTCTCTCCATTGATTGGTCAGACGCTGCAATCTCCGCCCCTTTCATGTAGCGAGGCTGTAATCACTGTAGTTTAAATTAGCTTGTTGTGATCATAGGTGATCGATGTTTGTAGTACAGCTCCTGTCTGACAGGGTTAGTTGAATCCAGCTAACGTAGATTAATCTAATCTAGATTAGTAACATAGGCTCTTAGTGTATTTTTATTGTTTTGTGTGCTTTGTTGTGATTTTGTGTAATTTCTGTTTTTTTGTTGTTTAGTTTTTTTATTAGTAATTTTGTGCATTTTTGTTGTCGTTTTTGAAGTCATTGGGTCTTTTTTCCTGTTATTTGGGTTTTTTTGTTGTTGTTTATCTGAGTATTTTTGTTTTATTTGTGCATTTTTGTTACGTTGTAATCATTTTGTGTAGTTTTGTGTGTATTTTCCTGTTATTTTGTTTTTTTTTGTTGGTTGTTTATTTGAGTATTTTCACATAACTTAGTGTATTTGTTGTAACTCAGGTGCTGGCAGGTCTGTACACCCCAGGAGACGGACACATAGACCCGTACTCTCTCACCATGGCGCTGGCTGCAGGAGCGCGTATGTACGGAGCTCAGATCTACAACCCGGCGCCCGTCACTGGCCTCAGGCAGACGCCCGACGGGAAGTGGGACGTGGACACGCCGCACGGAACCATCCGGGCCGATAGAGTCGTCAACACAGCAGGTTTGTTCTTCTATTTGTTGTGTTTCATGTGTGAGGGGGCGGAGCCTATCAGGCAGCAGGTGGAAGGCTTTTCTTTAAGGCAACGAATCAGAAGCAGGAAATGAAAGTTAGACCTGGATCATAAAAAAAATGGACCAGAGCATTCCTGAAGGAGCGTTTCCTGCTGCACAGGTCAGCCTGTGTGTGTTTATTACTATTATTATTAATCTGTCCACGTTCAATTTTATCACCACACCTGCAGGTGTGCACCTTCAATATGGATTATTCTGCTTTATTTTGATTTAATAGTGACGACTAATACAGTTTTCATTTCCTTATTTTCTTTATCCAAAAACACACACAACAAAAAATTTACAAAATGACAACAAAAATACACACAAAACAACAAAAATACACACAAAACAACAAAAATACACACAAACCAACAAAAATACACACAAAACAACACAAACACTCTCAAAAAGACATTAAAAAAGTACACAAGAAAAATACTCACAAAATAACGACGAAAAATGTACAAAACGAGAACAAAAATACACACAAAATATGCTCAAAATGACGATAAACACAAGCAAAATGCACAAAATAACTCACACAACAGAAAATATACGAAATGACAGAAAAAATACAAAAGAACAACAAATATACTCTCAAAATGCCAATAAAAATACACACAATGACAATAAAAATACACAAAAGCACTCACACAACAAAAAATATATACGAAACGACAAAAAACATGCAAAACAACAACAAAAATTACACTGAAAATGACAATAAAAATACACACAACAAAAAATACACAAAATAACTCTCATAACAAAAACATTTACAAAACGACAAAAAATATACAAAATAACAACCAAAATACACACAAAACCGCAATAAAACATACACTGAAAATGACAATAAAAATACACAACAACAAATAATATGCACAACAAAAATCATTTACAAAACCACATCAAATACACACAAAATGCCAATGATTTTACACACTATGACAATAAAATACACAAAATCACTCGCACAACAACAAAAAATTTACAAAATTAACAAACACAAAAATACACAAAAGAACAAAAACACAAAAAAAACACTAAGCAACAACAAAAAGACCCAAAACTACAACAAAAATACACAGTTCCTTTGTAGTTTCCTGTGTTAATGCTCTTATTGGTCATTATTCTAATGCTGACATGAATATTGATCATGTGACCCTTAGATCAATCACATGCTTTAGTAAAAGCTACGTACAGTGCATACGGAGAAAGTATTCACACAGCCTTACATCATGTTACAGCCTTATTCCAGAAGGGATTAAATTCACATTTTTTCCTCAAAATTCTACACAATACCACATAATGACAACATGATAAATGTTTGTTTGAGATTTTTGGCAAATTTGTTAAAAATAAAAAACAACGAAATCACTTTTACATAAGTATTCACAGCCTTTGAGCTGAGGTTCATTCTGTTTCCACTGATCATCCTTGAGATGTTTCTACAGCCTCACTGGAGTCCACCTGTGGTAGATTCAGTTGATTGGACATGTTTTGGAAAGGCACACACCTGTCTATATAAGGTCCCACAGTTAACAGTGTTTGTCAGACCACAAAATAAGCATGAAGTCGAAGGAATTGTCTGTAGACCTCTGAGACAGGATTGTCTGAAGGCACAGGTCTGAGGAAGGGTACAGAAACATTTCTGCTGCTTTAAAGGTCCCAATGAGCACAGTGACCTCCATCACCCATAAATAGAAGAAGTTTGGAACCATCAGGACTCTTCCTAGAGCTGGACGTCCCTCTAAACTGAGTGATCGGGGAAGAAGGTCTTTAGTGAGGGAGGTGACTGACAACCTGATGGTCACTCTAACAGAGCTCCAGGGTTCCTCTGTGGAGAGAGGAGAACCTTCCATCAGGACGACCATCGCTGCAGCACTCCACCAATCAGGCCTGTATGGTAGAGTGACCAGACGGAAGCCACTCCTTAGTAAAAGGCACATGGCAGCCCACCTGGAGTTTGCCAAAAGGCACCTGAAAGACTCTCAGACCATGAGAAACAGAATTCTCTTGTCTGATGAGACAAAGGTTGAACTCTTTGGCGTGAATGCCAAGCGTTATTTGTGGAGGACACCAGGCACCGTTCATCACCTGGCCAATACCATCCCTACAGTGAAGCATGGTGGTGGCAGCATCATGCTGTGGGGATGTTTTTCAGCAGCAGGAACCAGTTGACTAGTCAAGATTGAGGGAAAAATGAATGCAGTAATGTATAGAAACATCCTGGAGGAAAACCTGGTCCAGAACGTTCTTGACCTCAGACTGGGGCGATGGTTTATCTTTCAACAGGACAACGACCCTAAGCACACAGCCAAGATATGGAAGGAGTGGCTTCAGGACAACTCTGTGAATGTCCTACAGTGGCCCAGAGCCCAGACATGAATCCCATTGAACATCTCTGGAGGATCTGAAAATATCTGTGCACCGACATTCCACATCCAACCTGATGGAGCTCCAGAGGTTCTGTAAAGAGGAATGGGCCAAAGTGTCAACAGATAGACGTGCCAAGCTTGTGGCTTCATATTCCAAAAGACTTGAGGCTGTAATTGCTGCCAAAGGTGCCACAACAAAGTACTGAGCAAAGGCTGTGAAAACTTATGTACATGTTATATTTTCATTCTTTATTTCTAATACATTTGCAAACATTTAAAAATATTTTTTTTCATGTTGTCATTATGGGGTATTGTGTAGAAATCTGAGGAAAAAAATGAATTGAATCGATCAATCGACAAATAACGGCGTGTAAACAATTCGATCATATTTGATGTTTTTGTTCCCATTGATGGAACGTGTGAAGCATAAAAACAGTGTTATGTGTTTATATATGGGGGAAAGGAGAGTGGAAGCTTATCAGTGAGACCTTTACTCACACACACACACACACACACACACACACACACACACACTGGTCAGCTATATCTTGAACCGGGTCATTCCAGTTGTGGTGCTGCTGATTTGTTGTTATTGTTGTTGTTGATGCTTTTATTTTGTAGTAACAGTGTCGCTCTCTCAGTAAAAGGATCAAACTGTGTTAAAAACATCACTTTGCATCTATACTTTACTGCACATTCTGTACTCTGGCTACGTGCCCCCCCCCCCCGGCTGTGCGACAGCCAATCCAAACAGGCCAGCAGATCAACTTTCGACCAATCAGGAAGCAGCAGCGACCGCACGCCTCCACACTCACACTGTTTTTAGCTTTGTGGCTTTTTGTTTTACTTTATTTTGTGCACGGGGAGTTTTCTCACAGAAATACAACACCTCTCTGTGTGTGTGTGTGTGTTTTCTCCCAATTTACACACTGAAACAATTTCCATGAATCAAAGACCCAGTTTGGCACCAGATCGTATTTATTTCTGACAGTTTCTAATTCTTTCTGAGTTTTAAACATAGAAGAAAGTTTATTTTTGTACTTATTTTCCCTAAATAATGAATTCCTCTCACCTTTTAATTTGAAAACCTCACCATTATTCGTATCAGAGGCTCAGATTTTTTAAGTTTCCATGACAAATTTGTGTTTTGTTTCCGTTTCATCGTTAGATTTCATGAGAGCAGCGTTAACGCTGACAGCAAATTTTGATTCAGTTTGACAGACTTTTGATGAAAATGCAACTTAGTTTAGTAAAAATTGAGTCAGGATTGTTTCAGTAATATATTCTAGTTTTGGTCGACTGAATTATACAGGATTTATGTATGTATGTATGTATGCAAAAACACACAAACAACATAAATACAAAATTAGATTTTTTTTAAAAAAAATTTAAGTACAGCACATGTACACAAAACTCCAAATACTCCAAAAATACACAGTGTCAACAAAAAAATACAAAATCACAGAAAAATACACACAAGCATAACAACATAAATACACTAAATGACACCAGAAATACACAAAAACAGCAAATATACATCAAATGACAATAAGAATATACAAAAAAGATTAAAAAAAATACTAAATAACAAAAACATGATAATTTCTTTCCTATCTATTGATTACCTTGTTAGGCTTCCTAATCAATGAAAATATAGGTTTTGATATTTCTGGTGTGGACGTCTGAGCCTTTTTTGTGTCAGTTTACTCCTTGATTTATATTTTTATTATGATAAAATGTGTGAAAGCTTGGTATGAAACATATTTTGATAATTGTTTACGACATATGTGTAGAGCTGTACATAGAACATTAACATGGTTCCACAGTTTAACATTAAATTATATTCTATAATTGTATAGAATTATCATGGCAATTGCAATTAAAGTCAATTATCTGAACTCAGTTACAATTTAATTACGATTATGAGAGCAACAGATTAAAAAAACAAAAACAATTACAATTATAATTACAACATAATTGTAATTGAAATTACAAAATCAATTACAATTATAATTGAGCCTAACCCTAACAAGGTAATCAATAGATGAGAAACAAAGTAGATCATATATTTTAGTGTGTTTTACAGCTGATTTAAAGATTCAGGCTTTAAAGGGTTTTTGATATAAAAATGAAATGATATAAAATATTTTTACAATGATTTAATAACAATTAAATTGTTAGTGTAGTTTGTCTCCTGGTTGCCGTGGTTACATGTCCTGGATTCCATTGGAGGATGATGTCATCTGAGCAGCGTTAACTTTAAAGGAAAACGCTTTGGTTACACACATCAAAGGAGGAAGGCTTTACATAACAAGTGGGTAAACTTGGTCAGTACAGTGTCAGTCAGTCAGTCAGTCAGTCAGTGGATAAAACTACAGCCATGGATCCAAACACACACAATACAGTGCTTGAACTTCAGTCAGCGTTGCAAAGAGAAACTGATTTAAAGCTCCAGTATAAACAACAGTATGAGAAGTTGACTTCAGAGTCCAAAGATGAGATGATGAAGCTGCAAATCGAGAACCAGAGTTTTAGAGAAGAGCTGTTTAATCTCCAGCATCAGTCGGATGCTACAAACGTTAGCATCTCATCACATCCTACAACTGAGAAGCAACGTCAAGAAGTGATCGTGAAACTTCAGGAGCGATTAAGAGATGTCGAGTTGGAACTGGAGGAGCAAAAGAAAGCAGGGGAGGCCTCCAAACAGCAAGTGGAAAAGCTCCAAGAAAAGGAAAGCATGCTGACTGCCATGAGTGAGAACTTTGATGTGATCATTCAGCAGCTACAAGAAGATATAAATACTGTAGTTATAGAAAATAATTCACTTGTTGCTGCGATGAAGGAAATGAAAGATCAGGTCAACGAAAAACACTTTATGATTAAAAATCTCAAGAAGGAAGTGTATGATCTTCAGAATGAAAAGGATGAACAAACCAATCCCTTTCCTCTGGAGATCCAACATGAGAAAACCAGGAAAGAGCTTAACAAACTTTACTGGCAAAATAAAGAATTGGAGTCAGAAAAACAGAAACTACAAGCTGCATTGGAGCTCTATGAAGAAGCTCAGGATGAGCTCCATTTGATGCAAAGCTCCACGAAGGGAAGCTCTAATTCAGGAACTGAGCAGCTGCAAGTTCCAGTTCAAGAAAACAATTCAGTTGTTCCCTCAGGTGAACCTGTGAAGCTGCAGGCTGGGACCATCGCCATCTCTGCTGGGGGGCCACAGACAGGAGGTTTCTGGTCCCTCTGTGCACAATATCTACGTTCAAGCCGAGTTGGCACTGGAACAGCCAATTTATTTGGTTATTCAAGGTTTCTTTTCCATTGCATCTTCATTGGAAGATGCCACAGGTCACGTGATGCACGGTCCTCCCTCATGATGGAAGAACAGGCCACCGCAGGAAACGTTGTGAAACCATAGATTGTACGTAGCGAAGCAGAGCGCCCACAGCGATGGTAAACTGTTGTGTTTGGGTGTTCTACCACAGCTGGATTAAATAAACCTGTTCTTTGTCGCCATGTTGTTTGTTTCTCTGATGAAGGTCCTTTGACCGAAAGCTTGGGAAATTCAATTGTTTTATTTGCATTGATCCAAGTGTGCAGATCTATTTTTCACACAAATTTAGGTCATCGATAAAATAGCTCAGATTCTGAAAAAACAGCATTGCACACTCATATTTAGGGTTGGGTTTAATCCGATACCAGAGCCGACTCGGCATTTTTTTAAATAGTTCTGGTGCTTAAACGGTGCTTTAAAAAAAAACAAGAAACCACATACACTTTTTTTCAGGGCCAAATTGAACACAATATTCCCTTAAATAATATATATACAAGAAACATATGGAAATAATATAAACAAAAACATTTAAATAATATCAAATAAAACAATATTGTATTAAACTATATAATGCTGGAGATGAATATTGTTAAGAAATAACTATTTATTTTTATTTATTTTATTTATTTTTTTTATTTATTCAGTTTATTTCCGACATGGTTACATTCACTTTTTTTTTTTTTTTTTTTTTTACATTTTTTGTACATGCCGAAAAAGGAGACGAGAGAAGCAGTTTGCTTATCCGGGTCCCGTCCCCTGTTTTACCATCGCAGATTTACATGGGTTTACATGTCTCTCTGGTCAAAACATTCTTGATTTCTTCTTTTTTGTGTATTCTCATCTGTTGGCCTTGTTCCCTGCCAGACGTTGTTAGCATTCCTCCAGTTCAAGAATAGTTCCTCTTTCGAAGGTGTTTGGAAGATTCTTCCCTTTTCATCCACAATGTCACCTTGTTTTGTCTCTACATCAAGGGTAATCCAGCTGTTGTTAGTTCTATTGGCAGTGTTGTATTTTCCACTGTCTGATGATGGGATCAGATCCAACTTGTATAAACACATCACCACATCCAGTTCACAAGCAAAGTAGTATTTTAATGTAATATATCTTAGTTCATAAGCGTGTTTCTAACTGCTGTTGTTAGTTTTATTGGCAGTGTTGTATTTTCCACTGTTAGATTTAACTTGTATAAACACATTATTATATCTTAGTTCATAAGCAAGGCAGTAATTTCATTGTATATAAAAAAAAAATCGTGTTTCTAACTGCACATATGACAATAAACACTTTGAATTTAAATTTAATGTAATCCTTAATCACCCCACCACCTAGCAATTAAAATGAATAAATGACAGACCTTTTTTACTCTTGGTTTCCACATTTAATTCGGTCTCCGTAAAATAATCACAGTCTGAGTTTTGTTTCCAGTGTTTGTATAGATCTGGGTCCATATCCATGATTACCATCAGTAATGTTGTTGTTTAGGTGGATCCTTCGTATTTTCCCAAGTTGTCCATCGTCTTGATAAGAACTGGTTTTCCGTCCTCTTCTTCCAGGATGTAAATCCTGCAGTTTTTTGACCACGTCTTCAAAATCTTTCCTTCTTTTTTTATTTGGCGTGCTTTCCATGCAATGCTTGCATTTTGTTTCGTCAGGTTTTCATTGATGTACACTTTCGTTCCCTTGAGTTTGTTTCGTTGCTTGATTATTTCTCCTTTGAATTTTATATTCGTGAAGGTTATTTTTACAGCTCTGGTATCATTTCTCTTTGGCAGGAGATGGCAGGAGTTGATGTTGTCAGGGTTCAGGACAATGTCCTTCGACTTCAGGAAGTCAATGACCTGTTGTTCAATCGATTTTGTTTCTTCGTCACTCCTGGGTTTTATCTTTAGGCCTGTGATGATGACATCTTTCTCTCTTTCCTTTTGTTCCAGCTGTTCAACCCTCGCGTTCAACAATTTTATCTCTTCAGCATTTCTTTCATTCTTTTCTTTCAGTACCTTTGTTTCGCTTTGTAGTCTTTCCAGTGAATTTTCCAGCGTCTTTTCCAACGACTTTATCTCGGCAGATAGGTTTTGTAGACCCTCGCGTATCATCTCCTTGACCTCTTCCAAACCCGAATTGGGTTTTTTCACCATTTTCCTTCAGTCTTGGGCCCAGTTTTTCAGGCTGTTCAGGCTGTTCAGCTGTAGCCAGCTGTAGCCAAGGTCGTGTTATCGGAGCAAAGAAAAACACGTCTGCTCTCACCAAAGACCAGCTGGTTACTACCGTTAACGTGCCATATTGGTACCGTGTTTCAGTACCCAACCCTACTCACATTACAGATGAATTATGAAAAATGAGTCTACTTACTCTGGATTTAACCACATGGAGTTCATGATGAATAAAAGCAGCTACTTCACAAATCCAGCCACAAACAAACTGGTTGTAAACTTCCATTAGCTTGAAACTTTTCATGTGGTTCATTGTGTATGAGTCATAGATGTAAAGACGAGGTAGTTCACGATGTCAGGATAAGTCACTCCTGGGAAATAAGAGACATCTTCATTCCATTTGTTAACAGGAACGTTGTAGGGGTCATTCCCACCGATCAGACCCAGCTCCTCCTTGTACCAACTTGTGGTAGAGTGTCAACATAATCGTGGCCTCTGACATATTGAGGCCAAACAGAGACGATCTCGTTTAGCACATGGGCTGCTTTCAATAAATAACACTATTATTCACGGTGACGTGCAGTCAGGGTAGGCAAGGTAGGCAGTGCTTACCCAAGGGTGAATTGATATTTTGATTGTTTTAATTATAATAAAATTATATTTTTTTATTCTTCAATTTCCGATAGCCTACATTACCTATAAGTTTAAAAGTGTCAGCTATGCTAAATGCTATACGTACCTTCACAGTGCATTAGTGAATTGATACAGCGTGGCTGCTGCTACGTTCTCTAGCTAGTGGGCGGGATAACGCTACAGGTAGGATGACAGCACAAGAGATGATAAATAAACTTTCTTTTAAGGAAAAACAACAGCTTTTAAAAGATGGAGACCAACACCTGAGTTACCAGACCTTCAGCAAAGGTAAGGTCAGAACATTGTTGGTATTTTCTACAGTGAATGGAACAAAAGGAAGGATTGACTTTGTGGATGCTCCTCACTGAGGCTGCTCTGAGTTGTTGTTGTTGTCATTTCCTCTGTGTTTTTGTGTTTCCAACACAAACAAAGAATGTGCTGCTGTGTCATGAGATATATCTTGTTGGGAGAGTATGGAGGCTATATTAAATAATTGTTTGTTTCTTTAGTTGTGTTTTATGATGTTGATTTTGTTAGATTAACACTTGCCAGCAGAAACATATGAAATTGTCATTGGTGTTGACATTGGTGGTCTCGATTTGCAACGCCCTGCCTCCCCAACCCTAGTGCTCACTGATTATTCAACTAAACACACCGACGTAGGTGCATCCGTATAGGGCCTTCATCTTCCAAGATGGCGATGGGTCAATGTGCTGTGACATCAGTCACAAGGGTCTATACGCAGACTAAGCTGCTGCTTAGGGCCCCCAACCTGGCAACACCACTTGCATGTTACTGGTACTGCTGTGCATTGCGCGCATCAAAATTGGAATCGCCTTCTACTCTTAAACATGTTCATAAATGATTCCTTACCCCTTTTAGCACCGAAAGAATATCTGTAATATTATGTGAATATCTGTAAAAGTCAGGTTTTTCTATTAGCTCTGTCTGCTAGCATAGCATCTCTTCTTCACTGCTAGAATAGCTGCATCCCAACTGAACACTGCGTTACCAGCGCCCTCTGCTGGTCAAACAAATATCTGATGTAAATACAGTACACTGACTAAAACAAAATATCTATTATGAAAATAACTAATAGCTTTCATGTTTTTCATGTTGTATGCTTGTTAATGACTTTTGACAGTTAATGATTGCATGTTACAAAAAATAAAAGCAGGAACTGCAGAATGTCCTTGTCTTTTCAGTTTAAATTGAGGTTTGGAACCATGTAGTGTAAGTTTCAATCAACAGGAGTGACAAATGAAATATAGGTTATACACATCAAAATGTTTTCGTTTTACCCAAAAAAAAAATTACCAAATGACAACAAAAAATATACAAAAATATTCAAAATGACTCAAAAACAAACGCAAATAAACACCAAATGAGAATAGAAACAAATAAAAGGAAACAAAAATACTCAAAATGACTCCAAAAACACATAAACATCTTCAACGTCTTCATGATAAACAAAATGTTCACGTTGGACTGGTTGGGAAACAGTAACAATTTTGCAATTGTCTCCATTCACACACACACACACGCACACACACACACACACACGCACACACACACACACACACACACACACACACACACACACACACACACACACACACACACACACACACACGCACACACAGATTCCTTGCTTTTATAAAGAGATGTTGATGTTTTTGTATTATTTGATGTCATTTTGAGTATTTTTGTTCTCCTTTTTGTTTATTTCTGTTGGATATTTAAATATTGTAGTTATTGTTTGGTTTGTGTTGTTCTATGATGGAATCTGTGATCTATGGATGGATGGATATTGTACGAGTTTTTTGGTGATGTTGTTGGTTGGATGTTGGATGGATGCTCCGACAGCAGCTGAAGAGCATCCAACAGGAGCAGTTTGGGTTTTTTTTTTCTGTGTGCGACGGACCCCATCATGTCCTGTGTGGTCTGTTCCGTAGGGTTCTGGGCCCGTGAGGTGGGGAAGATGATTGGTTTAGAGCACCCCACCATCCCAGTGCACCACCAGTACGTGGTGACGGCCACGGTGCCAGAGGTGAAGGCCCTGAAGAAGGAGCTGGCCGTCATCAGAGACCTGGAGGGGTCCTACTACCTCCGTCAGGAGAGAGACGGGCTGCTCTTTGGTCCCTACGAGAAGATGGAGAAGATGGTGGTGCAGGACTCGTGGGTCAGGGATGGAGTTCCTCCAGGTTTGTATATATTTACAGTATATATATTTATGTGTATGTTGTATCTCTGAAGCGTCTGTGATGTGATGCAGGCTTTGGGAAGGAGCTGTTTGAGTCCGATCTGGACCGGATTATGGAGCATGTGGAGATGGCCATGGAGATGGTCCCAGTGCTGAAGAAGGCTGACATCATCAACATCGTATCTGGACCCATCACGTACACCCCCGACCTCATGCCCATGGTGGGACCTCACCATGGAGTACGCAACTACTGGACCGCCATCGGCTTTGGGTGTGTACGTCGTCACTGTGTTAACTAACGCACGGGGCAGGAATGGGGATGGAATTACTGGAAAATACACAAAATGACTTTAAAAACACACAAAACAACAACATGAAAACACAAAAGTTACTCATAACGTACAAAACAACAAGAAACCACAAAAATGACCCCTTAAAAACCAAAATAAATGAAATCTAAATTACTGCAAAATAAAGAAAACAACCAAAATCCACAGACAAAAAACAAAAATACACAATTAAAATATGCTTTTTATGTCATTTTTGTATATTCTTGTTCTTATTTTGTGTGCTTTTTGAGACATTTAGTGTATTTGTCTGTTATTTGAAAATATACTGTAGATATATACTTGTAGAGTCATGTTTTGTTGTCATTTGTGTATTTTTATGTAACATTAAAAACACGTTTTGTGCATTTTGAAGTTGTTCTGTGCTATGTATGTTTTTATATAGTCATTCTGTGTTTATGGTGACATTTTGTGTAGTTTTGTGTTATTTTTGTATCTTTCACCCATGCTGTGTGGTTTTAGGGACTTTGTGTTTGTTTTTCTCACATTTAGTCTGTTTATATTGTTGTTTTGTATCTTTTTCCTGTAGTACGGTATATGTTTTTCTGTGTCATTTTTCTGTTATGTATGTGTTTTTTTTGGAGACATTTTGTACATTTAGTTTGGTGGCAGCGCATACTTTGATCAAGGCTGCGTGTTGCTTCTGTGTCTGATCTAAAGTGCATTCATGTGATATTTTTTGGTAACTCTTTAACAATGTTTGATGAGGAACCATCAGGGTTTAATAATATGATGACCTGAAAAGACTCACATTAATGTTCATTGGGTTCTTATTAAGGTTCTAAATGTATTTCAGTGCTGGGAAACTGAACTTTCCCAGAAACATTTTGTTGTCATTCTGTTTATTTTTCCTGTAGTTAATTTTTTGGGAGTCATTTTGTGTGTTTTGGAAACTTTTGTTTATTTTTTGTGTTCATAAGGACATTTTGTCGAGTCTGGTGTGGTTTTGGAGACATTTTGTCTGTTTATATTGTTAGTTTGTACCTTTTTGTTGTCATTCTGTGTATTTTTCCTGCAGTTAATTTTTGTAGTTGTAAGTCATTTTAACACTTTTTGCATATTTTTGTTGTTATTTTGTGTGTTTTTGGAGTCATTTTATTGTTTTTTCTATGTTTATGGGGATATTTTGTGTACTTTGGTGTGGTTTTGGAGACATTTTGTCTGTTCATATTGTTGTTTTGTGTATTTTTGTTGTCCTTTTTGCATGTTTTGGAGACTCCTAATGTATTTTTGTTGACAATGTGTGTTTTGGAGATATTTTGTGTGTTTTTGTTGTCATTTTTGTGTATTTCGGAGAGCTTTTGTGTATTTTTGTTGACATTTTGGAGACTTTTTGTCTGATAAGGAGACCCTGTTCCTTACTATTTGTTTGGTTTCCTTTGTGTCTTTGTCTTCAGATATGGAATCATTCACGCTGGAGGAATGGGTAAGTTCCTCAGTGACTGGATGGTAAACGGAGAACCCCCCTACGACCTGATAGAGTGCGACCCCAACCGCTACGGAAAGTATGCGGACATTCCCTTCATGTGCGCCAAAGCCCGAGAGTCGTACGGCTTCAACAACGTCGGTGAGACGAGTTTCACTCTGTGGATTCTTCAGAGGAAGCGTTTGGTCTGTAACTGACGTGTTCTTTAGTGGGGTACCCCAAAGAGGAGCGCTTCGAAGGCCGGCCCACGTACCGGACCAGTGGTGTGTACGAGCTACTGAAGGACAAAGCCTCCATGGGCTTCCACGCTGGCTGGGAACAACCTCACTGGTACTACAAACCTGGAGACGACACTGGATACAAGTAAGAGGTTTAGATCTCCTCCAAAAATATAACTTCAATTAAAGAAAAACTGTTTGAATGCAAACAAACATTTCACACCCAAAAAGTGCATTTGAACACTTTTTTCTTTGATTTAAAATCTTTGTTGAAGTTTAATCATTATTAAATCATTAAAAATATTTTTGATAAAAAAAAATTTTTAAATGCCAATTCTTTTGCATTCAAATACTTTTTTCCTTCATTGAAAAGTTTTTAGTTTTTTTGTGAATTTCTTTTTAATTTAATTATTTTCTTTATCGAAGTGAATTTCTTTATTTTTTTAATTGAAGTGAATTTATTTTTCATTTTTATTTTAATCAAAGTGAATCTATTTTTTTTTTTTTAATTGAAGTGAATTTCCTATTTATTTTTTAAATCAAAGTTTATTTTGTTTTTATTTATTTTTAATTGAAGTGAATTTAGTTTTTATTTTTTATCTCAGTACATTTATTTTTAATCACATTTTTTTATTGAAGCGACTTTATTTTGATTGAATAATAAAGGCACAAATCTACCTCATAGATGTCATGCATTTTGTAATTGTGTTACATTGACACTAAACACGCTGTTTTTACTGTTTTAGTGTTAAAGAATTACATGAAGTTAATTGAGCCAAACACAAACGTTCAGTGTGTGTGTGTGTGTGTGTGTGTGTGTGTGTGTGTGCGTGTGTTCAGGCCCAGTTTCAAACGCACCAACTGGTTCCAGCCAGTGGGCAGAGAGTGTAAACTGGTGATGGAGAAGGTGGGCGTGATCGACCTGACGCCCTTTGGGAAGTTTGTGGTGAAGGGGAAGGACTCTCTGAGGCTGCTGGACCGCCTGTTTGCTAACACCATGCCTAAGGTAGGCAGCAGGGCCCTGGAGTGAAAACGTGTGTAAATGTGAGTTCACATTGTGTCGTACGACAGGATTAACGTATGATTTATCAAACATTGGTTTCTGACCAATCCCAGCATACTACTGATGAGGTGTTAATAAATACAGCAACTGAATTCAGTCATCATTTCAGAGATGTCCAGAAACAAAAAGTAGAAGGCTAAAACTCGCGACGAGTTGCAGCTGCAGCGCGCCGACGATGCGTGACACCTAGAGGTGTCTGGGGGCATGTCCCCTCCGGATAATTTAGCAAAAATGATGCTATATGGTGGCTTTTGGTGCATTATATTAGTGTAATTGTGGCTTTTCTTCTGTCTATTATATAGCACTTTTCTTAACATGATGTATTTTCTCACCTAGTTTTTGTTTGCATGATGCATTTGCAAGTTGAAATCTAGCAGACAGCGCTAATATAAAAACCTGACTTTTACAGATATTCATGTAATATTACAGATATTATTTCGGTGCTAAAGGGGTAAGGAATCATTTATGAACATGTTTAAGAGTAGAAGGTGGCTAGAAAGAAAGTAGTCAGTGATTCCACCCGCCACCTACGCTTCTGGACATCCCTGCATTAACTTGTTACTCCCTCCCATTTCGAAGGCCCCACCCACTGAGGTCAAACAAGAAAATAAAGTTTTTGAAAGATGAGAATTATCATCTTCACATCTGAGGTGGAGCAAAACAAAGATGTGTTTTTTGAACGTGTGAAAACTGGACTTAAAGGATCTTATTTAAACGCTCTGTGGAGGAGGATCAGCTACTGAGCAGGAGACGTCTGCCCCCCTGTGTGCACTGAGAACAACTACACAACAGAGATCCTGGAGACACACACGGAAATATGATGCTTATATCGACCTCAGTCCACAAGCTTTAGGCAATAAATATCTCATTAAAATAAATTAATGATCAAAACACTTTAAAAAAAACCCCAACAACTTAAAAATTACTTAATGTTGTTTCTTGTCTGTGTTTATTTTGCCGCCAGCCAATTTCACCTATAATTCATCACATTACTGATTAAATACTGCAGTGACTTTGTAGAGGTTTAAGGAACTATTTACAGCGGGGTTATATGGTGTTCCGTGGAAGGGAAACTGAAGAAGTCATAACGTGGGCTTTTTAAAAAATCATTTTATTTAGTTCATTTTGTTTTAATAATCAGTTTAGATCTGTTCTGAGTGTGTGTCTGATGAGGCTTCAATAACAGCTGAGGTTTGATTAATAATTATTTCCACTACACAAAGTCAGACCTGATCGTAGCGTATGATCATGTCAACATTAATAAATACCGAAGCTTGCGTTAATTTGATCGAACGCACGTTGTACGCTCAGATCTGAACGTACCAACGGTTGATAAGTGTGTGTGTGTGTGTGTGTGTGTGTCAGGTGGGAATCACCAACATCAGCCACATGCTGACGCCCAGGGGCAGAGTGTTTGCTGAGGTCACCATCACTCAGCTCACACCAGGAGAGTTTCTCCTCATCACAGGATCAGGATCAGAGCTCCACGACCTCAGGTGACCTTCATCAGACGACCTTTAACCTCCATCAGACCATGCACTGCATTCAACAACACGTCACTGATCTATTGATGGACTGATAAAGTCTCATTATAACCTCACCCTAAATCTTCCTAAATGATCTTTTATCACAGGGGGCGGAGTTAAAAACATGTGATTATATCAGATCTGAGGGTCACGTGATTCATGTCAGCATTATAAAATAACCAATCAGAGCATTAACACAAGAAACAACAAAGGCTTTGTGTGTTTTTGGTGTCCTTTAGTGCGTTGTTTTGGTTGTGTTTTTTCTCTTATTATGTGCATTTTAAATTTTTTGTCTATTTTTGAACCTATTTTGTGTTTTTTTCTGTAATTTTGATTTTTTTTTTTGCTTAGTTTCGTGAGCTATGAGTCATTGTTTTTTATTCTTGTTGTTTTCTGTGTTTTTTGCAGTCATTTTGTGTGATTTCTGCCATTTAATTATTTTTTTGTGCGTCACTTTTTTGTTTTGGAGTTTCATTCTGTGTATTTCTGGAGTTTTCTGGTGTCATTCTCTGTGTTTTAGGACTTATTCTGTTATTAAATGAAGCTTTTTCTTCAGCTCAGTTCAAACTAAAAGGCAGATGTTTAAGGAGCTCACACTCATAATGTCATACAGACTTTCTGCTCCTATCACACACATCTCTAACACTTCAACTACAGACTTAACCCTGCAGCGCCCCCTGCTGCTTAATGTAAATAACAGCACTTAAAGCTTTAGGATCATCTAATTCAGGGGTGTCAAATTCATTTTAGTTCAGGGGCCAAATATGAAGTTCATCTTCAGTGAAGCGTGAAAATTAGCAATTTAATCATTATTGTGCTCTAGTTTGCACTTCTACATATAAATAAATGATAGAATATGTACGGCACAGATAATATCAAAGCAATAAGTGACAGGTATCAGTCCCTGCAGGATCTTCTCTTTCAATTTATTTAATTTTATGAACCATTTGTATGTAATTTAAGAACATTTTGTGGAATAATTTCAGGAAAACTGCAGGATTTTAGAAAAGTTGAGAATTATTTTAATAATTTCAGATTAGAAATGACTTCCATCATGTGATATAAGCATGTGAGCCCTGCAGATATTGTGGAGTTTAGTGTATGTATTATTTTGGCGATATCTACAACTGAATTAGTTTGTAATTAACACAATGATTCATGGCTTCTCTGACTTTCTTTGCTTGATGCCCCAGGCTGAATTGGATGCTCTAAAGGGCCAGATTTGGCCCCCAGGCCTTGAGTTTGAAACGTGTGTTCTAAGTGGAAACTGGCGGCCCTTGATGTACACATTAAAAAAGCACAAAATAATTAAAAAAAATGACAAAAATAATGGAAAATTCTAGAAAATGAGAGAAAAATACACAAAATGACATTAAATGGTAACAAAAAACACAAAATGGCAGCGAAATGTACAAAATTACATTAAAAATACTGTACATAAAATGACAACAAAAACATTAAAACTGAGAGAAAAATACACAAAATGACTACAAAATTACCTAAAAATACACAAAATGACATTTTAAAAAAAGCATAAAATTATATAAAAACACACATGATGACAAATAAAATTACAATATATTAGAAATAAAACAAGAACAAATAAACCCTTTGTTTCCTGTGTAAATACACAAATTGGTCATTGTTCTAATGAATGTTGATCATGTGACCTTCAGGTCAGATACAATGTTTTTGGCCCTCGCTGTGATCAAAGTGTTCCGTCTCTGCTCTAATGTGTGTTGGACGATGAGGGCGGAGCCAATGAAAGTGTGTTTTATTCTGTTGGATGATGAAGTTGTAAATCTGCTGCTGCTGTTCCTCAGGTGGATTGAAGCTGAAGTTTCTAACGGTGGATACGACGTGGACATCAGTAACGTGACTGATGACATCGGCGTGTTGGGCATCGCTGGACCAAACGCTCGTAACGTCCTCCAGAAGCTGACGGAGGAGGACCTAAGTGACTCCGCCTTCAAGTTCCTCCACTGTAAACTCATCCAGATCGCTGGGGTTCCTGTCCGCGCCATCAGGATCTCATACACAGGTAACCACCATCAGCAGGTGTCCAACACGTGGTCTGTGGGCCTAATGGGGCCAAGTCACTCTCTGTGTGTGTGTGTGTGTGTGTGTGTGTGTGTAGGGGAGCTGGGCTGGGAAATGTACATGGACCAGAAGAACATGGCCATTGTTTACCAGGCCATGATGGAAGCGGGAAAAGACCAGGGAATCGACCACTTTGGAACCTACGCCATGTCCTCATTAAGGCTGGAGAAAGGCTTCAGAGGATGGGGAGCAGAGGTATACACACACACACACACACACACACGCACACACTAATATCAGGGTCCCCACGGTCATGAAATTCCTGGAAAAGTTATGGAATTTGAAAAACCCATTTTTCCAGTCTTGAAAAGTTATGGAATATTTGAACTGTTTTGGGAAAGTTTTGGAAATATAGGCTATTTTATGATTTTACCAGCAGAATAATTGAGCGGGAATCCTGAAATCTCACAAATTCACTCTACGCCTCATTTATAAAACTGTGTGTAGGTGTGTGTAGGTAAGATCACTTCAGCTGGCGTACGCCAAAAACCAGGAAATGCACACGCGAAAAATATCTTAGCGTTTCAGAATTAAGTCATGGAAAGTTTGGTCAAATATTTTGGAAAAGTTTTGAAAAATCCTTGTGAAAAAAGTGTGGGAACCCTGTAACTAACACACACACACACACACACACACACACACACACAGTCAATATATATATGTATGTATATGTATATATATATATATATATATATATGTATGTATATATATACATACATATACAGTGGGGCAAAAAAGTATTTAGTCAGCCACCAATTGTGCAAGTTCTCCCACTTAAAATGATGACAGAGGTCTGTAATTTTCATCATAGGTTCACTTCAACTGTGAGAGACAGAATGTGAAAAAAAAATCCAGGAATTCACATTGTAGGATTTTTAAAGAATTTATTTGTAAATTATGGTGGAAAATAAGTATTTGGTCACTTCAAACAAGAAAGATCTCTGGCTCTCACAGACCTGTAACTTCTTCTTTAAGAAGCTCTTCTGTCCTCCACTCGTTACCTGTATTAATGGAACCTGTTTGAACTGGTTATCTGTATAAAAGACACCTGTCCACAACCTCAAACAGTCACACTCCAAACTCCACTATGGCCAAGACCAAAGAGCTGTCGAAGGACACCAGGAAAAGAATTGTAGACCTGCACCAGACTGGAAAGAGTGAATCTACAATAGGTAAACAGCTTGATGTGAAAAAATCAACTGTGGGAGCAATTATCAGAAAATGGAAGACATACAAGACCACTGATAATCTCCCTCGATCTGGGGCTCCACGCAAGATCTCATCCCGTGGGGTCAAAATGATCATGAGAACGGTGAGCAAAAATCCCAGAACCACACGGGGGGACCTGGTGAATGACCTGCAGAGAGCTGGGACCAAAGTAACAAAGGTTACCATCAGTAACACACTACGCCAACAGGGACTCAAACCCTGCAGTGCCAGACGTGTCCTCCTGCTTAAGCCAGTGCATGTCCAGGCCCGTCTGAAGTTTGCCAGAGAGCACATGGATGATACAGCAGAGGATTGGGAGAATGTCATGTGGTCAGATGAAACCAAAATAGAACTTTTTGGTGTAAACTCAACTCATCGTGTTTGGAGGAAGAAGAATACTGAGTTGCATCCCAAGAACACCATACCTACTGTGAAGCATGGGGGTGGGAACATCATGCTTTGGGGCTGTTTTTCTGCTAAGGGGACAGGACGACTGATCCATGTTAAGGAAAGAATGAATGGGGCCATGTATCGTGAGATTTTGAGCCAAAACCTCCTTCCATCAGTGAGAGCTTTGAAGATGAAACGTGGCTGGGTCTTCCAGCATGACAATGATCCCAAACACACCGCCCTGGCAACGAAGGAGTGGCTCCGTAAGAAGCATTTGAAAGTCCTGGAGTGGCCTAGCCAGTCTCCAGACCTCAACCCCATAGAAAATCTGTGGAGGGAGTTGAAAGTCCGTGTTGCTCGGCGACAGCCCCAAGACATCACTGCTCTCGAGAAGATCTGCATGGAGGAATGGGCCAAAATACCAGCTACTGTGTGTGCAAACCTGGTAAAGACCTATAGTAATCGTTTGACCTCTGTTATTGCCAACAAAGGTTATATTACAAAGTATTGAGTTGAATTTTTGTTATTGACCAAATACTTATTTTCCACCATAATTTACAAATAAATTCTTTAAAAATCCTACAATGTGAATTCCTGGATTTTTTTTTCACATTCTGTCTCTCACAGTTGAAGTGAACCTATGATGAAAATTACAGACCTCTGTCATCATTTTAAGTGGGAGAACTTGCACAATTGGTGGCTGACTAAATACTTTTTTGCCCCACTGTATATACTGTATATAGCTTTTAGTTAACTTGATTTTGCATTTTTATTATCCTTTAATGTTAAGACGTTTATGCACCCATGTTTTATTATTCTATTATGATGTTGCACTTGTATTGTTACCACAACTCTGTACAGCACTTTCTGATTTTATCTGCAAAAAGCGCTTTATAAATAAATTACTTACTTACAAATTACTTACTTAGGTATATATTCTTTAAATGATTCTTATTTTATTATTATTTTTTTTTTAAACTTATACATAAACATTTGGCACTTTCATGGCCATCGTTGCACCTTTTCATCCAGTTTGCCTAACTTTGTGTAGTCTTGCTTCCTGCCTCGTGTGTGTGTGTGTGTGTGTGTGTGTGTGTGTGTGTGCGTGTGTGTGTGCGTGCATGTATTTTTGCTGTTTTTTAATATGCTGATCTTTGCCTTTCTAATTACCTCTCTGGGATTAATGAAGTTTTTTCTGATTTTGAACCACTGATATCCGTGCACTCCAACACACGTGCACTCTGACAGATGAACTGTGACACCAACCCTCTGGAGGCTGGTCTGGATTACTTCATCAAGCTGAACAAGGTAACCGTGGCGACGTAGGTCAGCGCACATCTGTGACTCATGTTCTGACCTACGTCTCACCCTCTCCTCCCCGCTGTGTGTCAGCCTGGTGACTTCATAGGTAAAGCGGCGCTGCAGGAGATCAAAGCCAAAGGCCTGAAGAGGAAGCTGTCCTACATCAGCCTGGACACGGACGACATCGACGCAGAGGGCAACGAGACCGTGTGGTGCAACGGAAAGGTCAGAACCAGCTGATGATGTCATCATGTCAGGGTCAGGAACCAGCCGATGATGTCATGGTGTGGCGCTCCTCTCAGTCACAGCCAGGGTTGGGGTTAATTATAATTAGAATTGTGTAATTTATGATTTATTGCAATTATACCAATATACCAATATTATCATTGATTAGGAAGCCTAACAAGGTAACCAAGAAATTAAAAAAACAAATGAGATAATAGATAAAACATTTTGTGTATTTTACAGCTAATTTAAACATGGGTCAGAGCTGATGCGTTACCATAAGCGATGCTAACAGAAAATTGCAGAAAAACACAGAATAATACACAAAAAGACGTTGAAAATGCACAAAATTATCCCAAAAACATACAAAACTACAAAAAATTCCACAAAATGACATTAGTAATGCACAGAAAACACTGAAATAAGGATAAGAATACACAAAATGACACTTAATGGTATCCAAAATACATAAACTGATAGATAAATGCACAAAATGACATTAAAAATGCACATAATGACTACAAAAATAATAAATTACCATATGTAGACAAAATGACATTAAAAAAGCATAAAATGATATCAAAAAAGCACAAAATGACATTAAAAATACACATAATGACTCCAAAAATAATAAATTACCATATATATACAAAATTATATTAAAAAAGCACAAAATGATATAAAAAAGCTCAAAATCACAAAAAAATACATAAAATTACATTAAAAATGACTCCAAAATCACACAAATGGGGTTATTTATTAAAAGGATCAGTAATTGTGATTAATTTAATTTGAAATTTAATAATTGAAAATGTAATTGTAATTTACTTAAGGGTGAAAAACAATAATTGTAATTTTAATTGTAATTGGAAAAAATGCCAGTCACCGTAACTATAATTGAGTTGTAATTGAACACGGCTAATTGAAGATGTAATTGTAATTGAAAAATGTAATTGACCCTCCGTGTTTCCTCCTCCAGGTGGTGGGGAACACCACGTCGGGGGCGTACAGCTACACCACACAGCAGAGCCTGGCGTTTGCCTACCTGCCCATGGAGCTCACCTCTGTGGGTCAGAAGGTGGAGGTGGAGCTGCTGGGGAGGAGGTACCCCGCCGTGGTCATCCAGGAGCCCCTGGTCCTCACCGAGCCCACCAGGACCCGCCTGCAGAAGAAGGCTCAGAGCAAGGCGTGAGGAGGAACAGCAGGAGCTGGAAGGGATGGGTGCTAATGAATGCTAAGCTAACGCACCAGCGTCTTAAAGTACTTCCTGTAATTCCATATTTACAGGTCAGCTGTTTACTTTCTGATCAACTGTGTGAACGTCTTAAATCAAAAACACCTCGCTGGACTTTTAGTGTCACAACAAACACAGCGATTGTGTACAAAGAGCTTTTGTAAATCTGTTTTTACTAATTATGTTTACACAATGAATACCTTCATAATTAAAGCTGTGCATTCACTGTCAGTGTTCCTCATTGGTGTACGTACACCTCACATGTTGATCAGAGGAAAGTTCACGCTCAGAGAAAATCAACCTGGAGTCAGTTACCATGGTAACAAGTTTGGGACGCTGAGCTACCATGCTAACTTAGCATCAACTGTACAGTTCATACAACTCAGAAAAACACAAAATAAAACATCTGTGTGTATATAGGCCACACCCACACACACACACACACACCATATGTGTGTATAAATAATGTGATTGTGTTTAGATACACCTGTTAATGATCAAATATTGCATCAAAATGTTCTTCTTTTGAAATTCGGACCATTGGAGTTTGAAAAAACAAAACAAACGTAAAAGTTTGATGTTCAAATTTACATCAAAAATGTGTTTGAAATTTGAACACAACAAAAACACAAAATGACAACAAAAACGCCTGTTTTAAATTTTTTTAAAAAGTGAATCTACAAGGAAAAATACACAAACTCCAGAAACACATAAAATGACATAATACTCAAAGTGAGAACAAAAACACTGACCCTATAAATGTGCAAAATGACCACAAGAAATACACAAAATAAATGAAAAAAAATACACAAAATACGAACAAAAATGTGTGTTTATAAACGTGTGTGTATAAATAATGTGATTGTGTGTGTATACTGTATGTGTTTAGAGCAGAGGTTCTCTACCGTTTTCGGGTTGTGACCCCATCTTTTTATCGTGAATTTCTGGCATCCCCAGAGGCTATTTTTTCTCTAAAAATCAATTTTATCTCATATTTGTTATATTGTGTTACTAATACAGAGTAGTAAAGATTATTGCACAAAGTGACAATATACGCCAGCTCAGATATTTTTATTCTACATTTTATTTGAACTATAATTATATTTGTGTAAGTGAAAGTATAGAATACAGTTGTTTGAGATTGTGTGCAGTGTTTTCATTTGAAAAAGAACAATAATTATTTAAGCTAAATAAATAAATGATCAAATATTGCATAAAAATTTTATTTTTTTGGATTTTTCTGACTGTCGGGATTTTTAAAAACTAAGTAAAATTAGTTCAAATTTATGTCCAAAATGTGTTAGAAAAAAGGTTTTAATCTGTTTATTAACAAAAATACGACGTCATGTGATTAGCTGAACTTTCTCGTGATCTGATTGGCTGTTGACGGAATGTGGTTTCAAAACAAGGAAGTGATTTTCTACTTTAAAGTCTTCAGTCGGAGGACGTTTTTAATCACTAGTTCTTCCTCCATGTTCTGTGAGGAGTTTTTCCTGCTGGGTTTTAAGAAGCAGAAGTGACTTTAAATTGTGAAATGTGGGCTCTGTGGGTCCTCACGGTGGCTCTGGTGCTCCGCTCACCGACACTGGGAGCTGCAGCGGCTCCGCGGCCGAACGTGGTGCTGATCCTGGCCGATGACTTCGGCTGGTACGATGTGGGGTACCACGGCTCTGAGATCAGGACCCCCAACCTGGACCGACTGTCGGCAGCTGGAGTCCGCCTGGAAAACTACTATGTACAGCCTGTGTGTAGCCCGTCCAGGAACCAGCTGATGACCGGACGGTACCAGGTGAGACCCAGGCAGGTACCAGGTTACACCCATGCAGGTACCAGGTGAGACACATGCAGGTACCAGGTGATAAACAGGCAGGTACCGGGTTATTACTGGGAATAATTCAGTAAAAACACTCTAAACTACTTGGATAAGAATGTGACAGCATTTGGAAGTGATATAATAAACTCAACACAAATAACTAAAAAGAAAGAAAGAAAAAAAAAAAAACACACACACACAAAATGACCAACAAAAATGCACAAATTAACTAAAAAAACACAAAACTACAGAAAAATACTCAAAATGACTATTAATGTGCAAACGACCACAAAAACACACAAAACAAGACTAAAAATACACAACCAAATTCACAAAATAGTAACAAAAACATAATGAAAACACCCATAAAAAATGAAAGTACACAAAAAGACTTCAAAAACATTCAAAAATAAATAGCAAAACAACCATCATAGTAGACAAAATCAGAATCTGAAGATCACTGTACGCCAAAACAACCCGTCATAAAAACAGTTTGTTCTGTCACTCTAATTAGCACTAAACAGTCAAAGCGTGTCAGACCTGTTTCTGTGAAATATTCCTGGAACTAAACATACCAACCCTGGATCAACCTGTCACTGAGAATGTTCATGTACATACTATTTCATTTAAATGTTCACCTGCACTATTCATCACTGCATGACTGCACTATTTTACTATTATTATCATCTTATCTTGTTATATAATTTTATTTAGTTTTGCACATATTAGTCTATCTACAGTTTATATTTGTTTATATTTTTTCTAGTTGATTGTTATGATTTAATGTTTACATTACTACAGAGAGCACAGTTCACCAAGTCAAATTCCTCGTGTGTATAACATACATTACATGGCCAATAAAGTTGATTCTGATTCTGAAATAAGAATAGAAATAGCAAATGATCATATAGATATTAAAAACAAGAACAAAAGTTGACAAAATTCTAACGAAGATGCAATATTCAAAGGTGCAATATTGGTATCATATCGGAAGTGAAAAAGTTGTATCGAGACATACCTACTAAAAAGATTGCAGAAGTACACAAAATTAAAAAATAACCAAAACACTCAGAAACATGTAAAATAACATTAACACACAATACAACAATATAAATAAACAACGTAACAAAAATGTAACAGAATCTCCTAAAATGGCCCCAGACATACACAATGTTAACGATAAATACACAAAATGACAACAAAAACACACAAATAGACCACGCCCTTTTCTTTTCTTTCCTGTATTAACTCCAAAATGACACGTATTCCAGAAGAAGTGAAGAAAGTTTTGCAGGATTAACACAAAATAATGGAAAACAGCCAAAAAAAACAACAAAACTACAGGAAACGACTCAATGAATGACACAATGTAACTACAGTGCGTTAGGAAATGATGTAACACGATCGCAAAGAGACAGAAAATGGAAGAAGACGAACTCATGAAATCATTCAGAGTTACAAAAATCAACAAGTAAACAAGACAAAGAGAATGATGGTTACACAATAACTGAAAGAACTGTGCATGTCAGATCCACACAGGCATGCAGCATCAGATCATCTGGCCCTGTCAACCCTACTGTGTCCCTCTGGATGAGAAGCTCCTCCCCCAGATGATGGGAGAGGTCGGCTACGCCACACACATGGTGGGGAAGTGGCATCTGGGCATGTACAGGAAGGACTGTCTACCCACACGCAGAGGATTCCACTCATACTTTGGTACATCTGCACACACAGTATCTAACACACTCACTCACACAGTAACACACACACACATTATTGTGTTTTGCTGTTATTTTGTGTGTTCTGGAAGTCATTTTGTGTGCTTTTGCTAGCATTTTGTGTGTATTTGTATTTGTATCGCATGTTGTTAGTCATGTTATTTATTTTTGTGTCATTTAGTTGTCATTTTAGGTATTTTCGTCAATCATTTTGTTCACTTTTGCTGTTATTTTGTGTGTTCTGAAAGTCATTTTGTGTGCTTTTGTTGTAGTTTTGTGTATTCTGAGTTCTATTGCATGTAATTAGTTGTTTTTTGGTTTCAATTTATTTGTTTTTGATGTCATTTTGAGTATTTTTGTTGTCATTTTGTGCATCTTTGGAATATTATTGGCTTTTGTTATAATTTTGTGTATATTTGTTGAGTTGTATTGCATGTTGTTAGTCATTTTATGTATTTTTTTGTCTTTTAGTCAACATTTTGTTTATTTCTGTTGTCATTTTGTGTGTATTTGGAGTCATTTTGCATGTTGTTAGTTTCTGTGTATTTTAGTTGTCATTTATTTTTGTGTGATTTGTAGTTTTTGTGTGTGTGTGTTTTTAAAGTATATATGCTTCTACAGTTGTTAGTATAAAATGCCTCTAATCTTTAATTAACAAACCATAATTACTAATAAATACATGTTTTCTCATCCTTGATGAGATGCCTTTTGTGTCATGTGACGTGTGCAGGTTACCTGACAGGAGGTGAGGATTACAACACTCACATGCTCTGTTGTCCAATCGCGGGCCTGAACCTGACACGCTGTGCCCTGGACCTAAGGGATGGAGAGGAGGTGGCCACGGCCTACAATGGAGTTTATTCTACACAGCTGTTCAGTGACAAAGCTATCAGCATCATCAGAACACACAACCCTCAGCAGGTAACACACACACACACGCACACACATACACACACACACATCATCCAGGGTTTCAAAAAAGTGGCTGATGCTTTTATTTTGAAGGCTCTTTTTAAGCTGCAGTGTCTTTCCTGAGTAAATTATCTGTGTTTCCAGAAACCTTTTGTGTGTTTTCTTTGTTGCATTCTGTATTTCATTCTTGTTTTATGTATGTTTGTTGTTGTTTTTGTATTTTATTATCATTTTGTGTATTTTTGTTGACCTTTTGTGGTTATTAATTGTCATTTTGTGTGTTTTTGATGTAATTTTTTGTATTTGTATGTATTAGGAGTGCTTTTGTGGGATTTCTGTAATTGTTTTGTGTATTTTTGTTGTTCGTTTGTATGTTTTTGTCACTATGTGTTTTTTGTGTTCATGGAGTCATTTTGTGTATTTTTGAGAATCATTTTGTGTGTTGGAGTAATTTGTGTTGTGCTGTTGTTTTGTGTGTTTTTTTAGTTGTTTTTTGTATTTGAGTTGTTGTTCTGCGTGTTTTGTTGAATTTTTTTTGGTTTATTTTGTGTGATTTTTGCAATTGTTTTATGTATTTTTATATTTTATTTTTTATCATCCAGGGGTTGTCTCTAGGGTTGGAACCTGCTTTTATTTTAAAGACAACTTTTTTAAGCAGCAGTGTTTTCCCTGAGTAAATTGTGTGTGTTTTCTTTGCTGCATTGTGTATTTCATTCCTGTTTTATGTATTTTTGTATTTTATTGTGTATTTTTGTTGACCTTCTGTGGGTTTTTTTGTTGTCATTTTGTCCGTTTTTGGAGTCATTTTATTCTATTTTGTTGTCATTTATTGTGTTTTTGGAGTCATTTGGTAAATTTCTGTTATAACTTTGTGTGTTTATGAGCTAATTAGTGTGTTTTTGGAGTCATTTTGTGTGTATTTTCATTTATCTTGTGTGGTCTTGAGGAAACATATGTGTTTTTTTTTAGTTATTTTGTGTATTTTGTGACTCATACTTGAGAACCGCTGCTTTAGTCCATTAGGAAGCCTTGTATATAACCTACTAATAATAATAATAATAATAATAATGATAATAATAATAACTGATTGTCTGTCAGGGATTGAGCTCCTTCATCTTGTCGTCCTCCTCTTCCTCTTTCAGCCATTGTTCCTCTACGTAGCGCTGCAGGCGGTGCACTCCCCGCTGCAGGTGCCTAAGCGTTACCTGACCCCCTACAGCTTCATCAAGGACCCCCACCGCAGACTTTACGCCGGCATGGTGTCGGCCATGGACGAGGCGGTGGGGAACATCACGCTGGCTTTGAAACAGAGCAACCTGTGGAACAACACGGTGCTGGTGTTCTCCACAGGTACGACTCACCAACGTCATTTAAACACGTTCACAAAGCCTCTCTGAGTCACTATAGAAACCATCATAGAGTTCATCAGAAAATCACCTTCTCTTAAACGTGCATTTTACACACACGTGTGTTCTGGTTTTAACAACTGCACATGAATCACATGCGTTTCCCAACATATGGCTCAGTTATTTTGTCATTTTGATGTTGTTTTGTATTTTTTTTGTTGGTTTGTGGGTTTTTATCATCAACTTTTGTGTTGATGGAGTCATTTTGTGTAATTTTATGATCATTTTGTGTGTTGTTGGAGTCAATTGTGTAGTTTTTGGAATAGTTTTCTGTATTTTGTGTGTTGTTTTTGGAATAGTTTTCTGTATTTTGTGTGTTTTAGCAGGGTTTTTGTGTATCTTAGTGGGATTTCTGTAAATGTTGTGTATTTTTGTTATTCTTTTGTATGTTTTTGTCACTGTGTTTTTGTTGTAATTCTTTGTGTTAATGGAGTCATTTTGTGTATTTTTTGAGAATTGGGGGATAATTTTGTGTGTTTTTGGAATTGTTTTCTGTATTTCAGTTGTTTTTGTGTTTTGTTGTTATTTTTTTATTATAGGAGTGTTTTTGTGTTGGTTTGTGTGATTTTTGGATTTTTTGAAACTGTTTTGTGTATTTTTATTGTTGCTTATTATGTTTCTGGAGTCATTTTGTGTATTTTTGTGATTGTTTTCTGTGTTGTTGGAGTCAGTTGTGTTGTTTTCTTGTTGTTTTTGGGGTGCTTTTGTGGGATGTCTCGAATTGTTATGTGTATTTTTGTTTTTCTTTGGTATTCCATTAAGGAGGGTTAACAAACTCTGAGTCTGTCCTTAAACTCTGGGTCAACATACCCAGCAATGGGAAACTCTGGGTATCTGATTCCATTACAGCTGGTATGTTAATCAACCCTGAGTATGTAAACCTTGGGTTACTTACGTGCACGCGTGTGATAAAAAGCCATCATCAATGGAGCAAAGATTACACAAACTACCATGGTAACCACCCGGAAGAGAGTGATTTATTCACCCTAATGGTTAAATAAGCCAGTGTTTGAGGAATATGAGCCTGTTCTAAAGGTGCGTTCACACCTTCAGTGACTATAGTGTCTTAAATCGCCTGTGATTAGTCGCGCTTTTTGGTCGCTTCATCACTTTATCTCTTCAGTGACGTGACGAGCGGTGAATATTATGAATAAAATGTGTCAGCAGCATAGGATGTCTGCATAGAGAGTCCTCCTGTTACACTGGATATAAAGACAGTAAATGCCACTTCATATTGCATCATTTATATAGATTTTTAATGTTATATTGTCACCAGAGTCATCTCGACGTCCTAAAAAAATGTCATAAAAAAACACTGAAGCAGGACCCGAACTGGCGACCCATCACTTTCAAGAGCAGCGTCATAAATCATTGCGCCATCATAACTTCAAAGATGCGTGATCTACAGATTTAACTGTATAATAATATAAAACAATAATCGAGCCTTAAAAGTGGATTTATTTAAATTATCATCTCCTCCTTTATATTATCCACAGGTTTGTATTCAATGAACTTTATTACAGACGTCAGTAGATGTTTTAATGCAGATCAACCTCTCAGTGTCTGTCACTTAATGATCTACATCCACAATGTTAGAAAGAAAACTACCGTTTGCACAACAAAGAAAAAGTAAAGTAACACAACATTAGTAATGACGTGAGCACGTCTGTGGTGTGTGATGTCACTAATGTGTTTCAGAGAAAAGTGTCAAGTAAAAAAAAAAGTGTTCCTTGAGAAACGGTGTTCAGGTGGGCGGAGCCAAGGAGAAACCCAGGATTTCTTGGACAAAACCTGCCAGCGACCAGGTTTAGGTCACGGACAGTGTTGCCAGGGTAACATACTCAGAGAAGAACATACCTCGCGTTTAGGAATGAGATACTCAGAGTTTGAACATAACCCGTTTTATGGAATACCCCTCTGGAGTTATTTTCTGTATTTTTGAATCGTTTTATAGTTTGTTTTGGGTGTTTTGTTCAGTTTTTATTTATTTTGTGTAACTTGTTTATGAAACTGTTCCTGAGATGATTTGCTTTGATACGTCTGACCTACATGGTCGTGTTAAGAATATTTAGATTTGTGTTACAAACAACTGAGATTTGCTTTGATCTCGGTCCCAATAAACACTAGTTGTAAAACCTGTGTATGTCGCTAGGGGGCGGTGTTTCCTTGGACTTTGTGAGTGTAGTGATGCACCTCTCACACAGTGTGAGCAGTGCAGGCTGTGAAAACCGTAACACACCTTGTAATAAACGCCTGGCCGAGCTGACAAGGCGCTGCTTTGCACATGTGATGTTTAATGGCTCACATCACTCTGTGGCTTCTTTAAAGGCTCATTATGAGAGTGGAACAATGTCGTGAAAGTACAGTGCAGGCGTTTGTGTGCCTGTGGTGGGCTGTGGTGGGCTGTGGTGGGTGGCTGCCTTTAATTGTTCTTCCACACATTCACTCGGCTCAGGATTCCAGCGGCCATGTGCTGCACAGGCTTCCTCATGTGTTCATTATTTATTCATGTGAGCACGAAGCGGAACAAGCTCAACATCCACGTGTGGCTTTTTTTTCTCAGCTAAAAGTCAATGAATCAAAGCAAACATCGACATTTAACTCATGGTAGAAGCTGTGTTGCCAGGTTGGGTTTCTTGTCTAAAGGAGGAGGTTTATGTGACACTAGAACACCCAAAGACGAGATGTTCGGATAAAAAGCACAACAACAGACATGTGAGAGGGAAATATTCACTGTTACTCTCAAGTATTTAAAAAATGTCAAAAAATACTAACGTCATCCTTGGAACATTCTCATACACAAACTGGAAAAACAGTTCATATATAAAGATTTCTCCAAAAACAGGTTGTATTTGAAGGTGGGACGTCAGGGACATTTAGGTTTGTTGTGAAACGTTTAGAGTGATAACTATTGTGTTTTCATATATTTTGGCTTTGAGCAAAAATACTGTAGGGAGTTGAACCCCATCTATTCTCATTCCAGTTTGTTGTCCTCACGGATCCAGATCTCCTCAGACCGGAACAGATTCGGTCTGGACTCGTTTAGTGTCATTAATCCACAACAGTCAGTTTAGATGCACATGGAATTTGTAAAGCTTTTATGAAATAATGTATTAACGGTGTCACTAGAGTCCAAACAAATCCAACGTCGCACACCCTTGAATCAAGCAGCAGCCATGCGTACTTTCCGCAAGCAACAGTCGGTGTTGAGGTAGGACTGATGACATCATCACTGAGTCTGTCGGCTCAGGAGGTGGGGCGTGGGTGTGGGGCGTCCAAACAAACCCGACATTGCACACCGTTGAACCAAGCAGCAGCCATGTTGAAACTCTCAGGTCAGTCTGATCCTGATCTACAGAGATATTTGAGGAACAGACAAACACACACACACACACATAGATTCCTTGCTTTTATAGAGAGATGTTTTTGTATTATTTGATGTCATTTTGAGTATTTTTGTTCTCCTTTTTGTTTATTTCTGTTGTCATTTGTTGTATATTTGCTATTTTTTGTGTGTTATGGAGTCATTTACTGTATTTGTGCGTTTCTGTATTTTTGTTGCCCTTTTTATATTTTGTTTTCCCTTAGTGTATTTTTCAGTGATTTTGTATGTTTTTTGTTGTCATTTGGTGTATTTTCTCTGTTGATTTGTGAGTATTTGAAGTTGTTTTGTGTATTTCTGTTGTTCTTTTTGTCTATTTTTTGTTATCATTTTGTCGTGTTTATTTCCTGTTGTTTTGTGTGTTTGGAGTCATGTTGTGCGTTTACTTTGGGGCCCATGTCTGATGTAGATTAGGAAAAGTGTTAATTAAAACACGAGGTCTGTGACAACTAATTACCCAGCATGCACCTCTGCCTCCTGCTCAGATGATTAATGCTCATCACTTCACTGAAGCGTTTTGTCGCCGTGTAATCCTGGGACCTGTCATCAAACACACATTGGTTTCCTTTGTGTTTGTTTTGGGGATCTCTAAGAAATCTGGCTCTGGGTGGAAATGTAAAACACGTGTGGTAAAGGATCTGCAGCGGAGCGACGAGAAACTAAAAACTGGAAAATTTAAACATTGGTTTTCACTGGCTCTGCTTTCAGTGGTGACCCAGCTGCCTCGTGCCACACATTCAAAGGCTTTCTGCTCTGTTTTTAAACACCAGATAATGGAGGCCAAACTCTGTCTGGAGGCAGCAACTGGCCGCTGCGTGGTCGGAAGGCGTCGCTGTGGGAAGGCGGCGTCCGCGGCGTGGGTTTCGTATCCAGCCCGCTGCTCAAAAAGCCCGGGAGGGTCAGCAAGGAGCTCATCCACATCTCTGATTGGCTGCCCACAATCGTTGGCCTGACGGGAGGAAAATACAATGGCACCAAGCCACTGGACGGCTTTGACGTGTGGGACACCATCAGGTTAGCGTTAGCTTAGCCGTCTCGTCCTCATTACGCTTTTTTTTTATAGCAGCTCAAAGGGAAATAACCCAGTAGATATGTAAAAAAGATGTTTCACTTCTAGAGAAAGAAGAAGGTGCAGTCTGCAACTCTCAGATCCCTCCCTCCTCCTCTCTCCCCCTCCCTCCCCGCTGCTCTTTTGCCCTGCCTCCAAACTTCCCAAAGTCCCTCCCTCAGAGGAGCTAACAAGTCAACCTTAGTCCGACAGCAACATCACAGTAATAGAACATCCACTGTTAAAAGCACATTGCTGCAACGCTTCTCTCTCTTTCTCAATGTGCGCACACCTCAGCAGCAGCAGCAACAACAACACAGTGTCACTTACTGCACACAAAGAACACATGCACCACAGAGTTCTAGTGTAACAATTACAAATCAAACATAATGTAAATCAAACAGCAGTAATTACCTTTCAAGCAGAAAAGTCACCAATTCCATCTTCTACTCCTCCAGACCATACACTGTAAAAAAGACGGCGCTCTAGCTCTGGGAAAAGGGCGGGGCCTGTGAGCAACAGCTGTCAGACAGCCCATCAAACGCAATCCTGGCTCTGATTGGTTCTTTTTGCTCGGTCACGGTGCATTCTGGCAATCTGCCAAAGGCAGCAGGAGCAGCAGGGGGTGGGGCTCAATGAGCCAGTTTTTTCACACAAACTACTAGTTTGATGTAAAGCTGTCCTTACATAGTGACAGCTTTAGCAAATATGTAAAAAAGTTAGTTTTATAAGTAGGGATGTAACGATTAATCGTAAGGCAGTAAAAAAATCGATTGATAGGTATCACGGTTCACATCGATACTGTGAAAATTTAATCGCAGTACTTTTTTTTAATCTTCTATCCAGAAGTGTTGGTGGCGGGCGGAATCTGCTAATACTTTCTTTCTGGCCACCTTCTACTTTTAAACATGTTCATAAATGATTCCTTACCCCTTTAGCTCCAAAAAATATCAGTAATATTACGTGAATATCTGTAAAAGTCACATTTTTCTATTAGCGCTGTCTGCTAGCATAGCATCTCTTTTTTTCACTGCAAGATATCTGCATGCCAACCGACCACTGGGTTACCAGCGCCCTCTGCTGGTCTAAACAAATATCTGACCTATATACAGTGAAATTACTGTTTTTTTTTAAGTCCAATTCTTAAGGCACAAAATACATTTTCAGTTGCACTTTTAAAAAGAAAAATAACTATTATGCAGTTTTGCATTGTTTACTATAGAACCAGAAGTTAAATTAATAGGCTTCTTCTTCATTTGTATTATTCCTTTTTTTTTTATCTCATTCAAGATTTATTTTTAGTTAATTTGCATTGTTTTGAATAGTTTATCAAGGGATTCTTTTGACAATGAAACATAAAAGGAAAACAGTATAGTTTTTTATAGTTTTTTTCCCCAAAAAAACAAAGGAATATTTTTCAGTCATCATTTGTCTACAGTCACATTTTGTAAAATAAATTGTGAATCGAATCGTGTCGGGAGTTGAGTGAAACGTTACATCCCTATTTATAAGAGTTGCAGACTGCACCTTTAATGGGCTCCACACTGGAAAACGAACAGGTCCCACTCAAAATCAAGAAATTCAAGATGGCCGCCATTCATATTGCCAATTTAAATATTTTGTCATAACTTTGCTTCGATTTGACATGGAAACATGATGTGGTCAGAGGTGGCAAAAGTACTAGTCTTCAGTACTCGAGTAAAAGTATAGATACTTGAAAAAAAAATAGTTGCTCCCTTACTTGAGTAAAAGTAAAAAAGTGCATTCTGCTAAATGTACTTTAAAAGTACAGAGGAGGATTTTCCCAAAGTTTAGAAAAGAAACGCGCTCTTCACTTTATGAAAAAATGCACATGTGCATCACTCTACTTGTTCCACGAGGGAACACCTATTAAACGTGTGCGAGAGAGGCGTCGGCATCGCTAATACAAGCTAACTTTCCAAAAGCAGATTTGTACTTTTCCCACTATGTCAGACTCACCACCGCTAAGTGAAAAGTGCGCATGCACAACAAGTGAAAACTAGCTAGGGACGAGCACGTACGACGGCTTCACGTAAACATATCACCAGAATGATTGACAACTAGGAGGACCAATAGACTTGATGATCCAGCATTTGAAGCCAAAATAACATCCTTCACAATACCTTTAAGTAAAACAGTAAAAACAAATGTCCCGTTAATAATAAGACAGAGTTTTTAAACCAGGAAATTCCATTTCTTTTATATTTTTAAGGACTTGTAGAAAACTGGTCCATGGAAATAAATAAAATGTGTTACATTAGAACACCTGGAGAATTTAGCACTCTTAATAATTAAATTAAGTTTGTAAATAAAATGTTTAAAGTAAAAAAAAAACTGCAAAATGCTGAAATAAACCAGGAGCAGCTTTGAGTTTAACATTTTTTTGAAATTTGGAAAATGTTAACCAATTTGCGTCTCTTTACGTCATGATGTCATCTTGGAACGTCTTAAAAGTAACAAGCTCATTTTGAAATAGTGAGGAATAGAAAGTACTGATATTTGTTTAAAAAATAAGGAGTAAAAGTAAAAAGTCGCCCAAAAAAAAATACTCCAGTAAAGTACAGATACCAGAAAAAACTACTTAAAGTACAGTAACAAAGCCTGTGTCAGTGGTGAATTATAGGTCATTTATATTTCTTAAAATACCATAAAATGTGCTCTGAGCAACTCCAAGATGTGAATTTTAATATTACCATAACTTTGGTTCTGTTAAACATAGAAACATGATCTCTGTGGCAAAATGTGGGTTTTTATAATAAATAAACCCATGTAATGTCACCTTCCTCAGGTGTTAGCTTTCTGTTAGCATCTCTAATGATAACAGGTCAGGTTATATACGCTATATATACTGTATGTACGCTAGGTCAATGCTAACATTAGGCTAATGCTAGCTTAATGCTAATGCTAGGTTAGTGCTAATACTAGGCTAATGATAATGTTAGGTTAATGCTAATGCTAGGTTAGTGTTAATGCTATGCTAATGCTACCCAATGTTAATTTATGCTAATGCTTGCTAATGCAGTGCGACGCGGGCCATCACCAGCATCCTCACTTGCATTTTCTTCAGGAAATGCAATCGTTGTAGTTCACCACTGAGATCATGTTTTTATGTCAAATACAACCAAAGTTATGACAAAATATCCAAACTGGCAATATGGATGGCGGCCATCTTGGATTTCTTGATTTTGAGTGGGAACCGTTGGTTTGCCAGCGTGGATCATATTTCAAATGGATTCAGCATTTACTCAAAAACCCCCATGTACTAATATTTATGCTTTCTTCCAGAAGTGAACATCGTATTAGCCTAATGTTAGCGGTCGACAATAGATGGACTTTTTTTAATATTGGCCATTGGCTGATTTTTTATTTATTTATTTTTATTTTTTATTTATCACTTTAGAGTAGCCATAAAAGGAAAAAAGAAAGAACATAAAAAACATCCATTCGGATGTATGAATATACAACAAAAAAAAGTAATGATAAGAATAGCATGTGCATGGGAGAGGTAGACGCCAATAGGCTTACAAATAAAAAGCCGATATAATAAGATAGGGATATAATATAATAGTGCCTGATCAAATATATATATCAAATATTATATCCTTAGTAGAATAAGGATTTTTGTTTTACTTGGTTGTGTACGGGTATATTTAAAGTTCAATAAATGTTCTATTGGTGTATTTAATTTAATTTGTAATATATACATTTATATTGTATGAGTGTTTCAGTTGTCTTTCATAATCAATGTGCTTTTAAAAAATGTATATCGGCTTTAGATATCGGCCATCAGCAGAATTTAAAAAAAAAAAATTGGTATCTGCCTTTGAAATTCCCATATGGTTGGACCTCTACCTAATATTGCTACTTATCTGCCGGGTTAAAAGAAAGTCCATCAGTTTCCCACGTCCCACTGTTAGATCAGCGAATTAGCTTAGCTACAAACGCTTTAATGTGGCGACATGCATACCTGAGAGGTCACACACTCTCTACTGAGTTATCAAGCTAATGCTAACGTTAATCAATGGGTCACATGAAGCCAGATGTGCTTCCCACGTGAGTTTGGGACACGCACACCATCACTGAGGCCTCTTTGTTGCTAAAAGCAGACACACACACACACACACACACACAGAGGAGGAGGATAACCACTAACTAGCACTCGCCCTACACCAACGCTGCACACGATTGGCCGAGTGGCATCAGCTGACCCACAGAGAGCTGCACAACAACTGGAGTTAGTTTGTGTGGCTGTAACTGACTCAAAGGTTACAGACAGAATAGATACATTTCTGATACATTTCCACGGTAACGTCAACTCGGGAATATTTAAAAATATAAACTTTTCGTGGGAATTTTATATTGGAATTAAGCAGAAATTGGGAGTAACTTAAATAATGAATTCTGATGTTTTAGATGATGCTAAATATATATTTAAACATCCCTGTTTAGGGCCAACCTTCAATTTCAAAAGTTTCCCGTTCATTTCTGTTAATTCCAGTTGAATGTTTCCAACTTTGACATTTTGTGTAATTTTGCAATCCCAGTTGAAATGTTTTGTAACATTTTACTTGAAGTTTTATACATAAGGCTGACATTACGCTGTCATTAGCATGAATATGGTGTCATGAAGAAGGATGTCATTAAAGAATAACTAAACCCAAGGGCGTAACCTTTGTTTGAATATTGGGGGGGTCGAGAATTAATCCCTTCCGGGGGGTGTGGGGGTCCTCCCCCAGAAAAATGTTAACAAATGCAATTTACTGCATTCTGGTGCATTTTAGCCTCATGAACAAGTAAACAATCTTAATAAAAACACACAACAGTGTGTAATGAATAAACAAACTGCATTTTTTTACTTTTTAATTCATGTTGCAACCAAATAATCACATAATTACAGGGTTGATACAGGCAGAAGCAAGTCACATTTAATGCTTTTTAATGCCATTTTATTTTTAATGCCCAAATACTATATTTTAATGCCACAAATGCAGAAAAAAAACTCTGCCCATATGTCATTTAAGAGGTAAAATAATTGTAGAAAATGAAGGTTTTCAACAAAAAATTTGTTAAATTTCATCCAAAAAAGCAGCTGAATATGTTTTAGACCATAATTATGATATATTCAATTAACTTATACATTAAAACTTGTTGGGCAATGTCATAATTTCCCAATAAATTCAGATTTAATGCCAGTTTGAATCTAATTTAATGTTTTTTAATAATAATTAAGGCCTTGATTTTGGCACAGTTCATTAAATGACTTTTATTGCTTTTTAATACACCACGAAAACCCTGAATTACACAAATGTTCCAAAAGTTTTTTTTCCGTCTGTCTGAAAATGAAACAAATTATTGTTGTTTTGTTATGTCATCAAGCTTTTCTTGACTAAACATGGCAACATGGTTTTGTCTCTTTTGTAACATAGTAGATGTTTTTAAACGTGGAAGTGCACTGACGCTGCGCTCTGCTTCAGAGGACGACGGGGGGGGTGAACACTTTGTGTGTGGGGATGGAAGCTACCAAGTGTGCAGCTGGAAAGGGGTGTGGCATATAAATGCGTTACATCACACATCAACGTAGGAAATTTTAAATTAAATGTTTTGGAATGAATGTTTGGACAAAAATATGTAACCCCCCATATTTTATGGGAATGACTAAAATCCTGCCTTCTCCTGACCTGCCACTAGGAGGGAAATTTAAAAAAATGCCTTGATTATGGGCGTTACTGTTGTGTGCAGAGACAGACGGTAATACACACAATGATGTGTCTGTACACGCACACACACACACATCGCAAGTTCATAAGCTGAGATGTGTCACTACAGCCACAAACACACACAATCATGACGTGAAGCTCACGCACAGCCTTACAGACACCACTCGGGGGCAAACAGCCCTGCTCTCCCACCACATCACGCACATAGATATAAGACATACACACAGAGACATACGGGAATACACACATAGCATAGATGTGTGCGTAAATCCACACATAGCTTGATGAACATTCTAATTAGACCAGAATCTGATCTTTATAGAAGCACAGAGACAAAAACAATCACCGCTACAGCAGCTGTTTCATTAGACTTCCTCATCGGCTGTCAATCAGTGCTCACTAAGGGCTGTGATAGGAGGAAACCCTCCTCCCTCCTCTCAGCTTTAAAGGGGCAGGGCCAACAGTGAGAGGTAAATAAAAATAATTCATTTCAGCCAATAGCAAAATTAAATTGTAATAGCAGCGTTCAACCCATAGAGGGCAGTAACTCTGACATTTTACATCTAAATGTGCTGTTATGGCAATTATTATATCCATCATCATATCGTCAAATGTGTGTTCAGGTGTACAGTTTGTCATGTTTTAATACATGATGACTGCATTACTCTTTGCACTTTTGAACAGCTGAGTCATGTTAGATTAAACAGTACAGATCGTATTGTATCCACAGTGCAACTCACAGTCTCTGCTGAAGGCCAAACTCAAACTCACATGCAGATATACACGCACACACACTATCAAGGACAGATAACAATGGCGCCAACCTTTCCTCCACTTTCACTGTTTGGAGCATCTGACTCCCTCCTTTTCTTTCTTTCAGGGTTGGGACTTCTTCTCATATCTGTATAAAGCTAAAACTGTGAAACTGTTGGTCAGTCATGAATATCCTGAGCTGGACACAAGACCCTTTGAACCATCCTGCTTAGTACCTGGCCGCCTTTACTCTCAACAGGATGGGACACTTCTTCTTTTGCACTCTTTTTTATTTAGTTTATAATAAATCCTTTTTATTATAAAATCATCACGCTTCGACTGGACTCCATCATTCAACCAGAGCAATAAATCATGTCTCCAAATGAGGTCAACCGCAATTTTGCCATGACAGTGCAAAATTAAAATACTTTTACTGTGTGTGTCTCCTACAGTAAAGGCTTGGCCTCGCCCAGACTGGAGCTGCTACACAACATCGACCCTCTGTTCGTCGACATGGGTCCATGTAAGTTCACTCTCTCACCTCTGCAACATTCACACACCTCGTTTTAACCACGACTGGAAAAATCCACTTGGTTTTGTGTTTGGCACGAAACCCGCGCAGTCACGTGATTACGTTAGCGCGAGATTCTGAACGAGATCATGGACGAAGTTTGACTTATTCATCAAACTTCAACACTTTCACTTTCTATACATTCAGTCACATGGTTTTCTGCTGTAAAACGTGCGTAAATGTGACATTGTCTGAAAACTTGCAATTTTGTGTACTTGTATACATATTTTGTATTTCTGTTGATTTGTGTGTTTTCGAGTCATTTTGTAAAATTTTTTGTATTCTTGTTTTGAAGGTTTTGTCGTCATTTTGTGAATATTTGCAGTTTTCATGTCAATTTGTTTTTTGCATGTTTTGGATTTGTTTTTGTATTTTTGATTTGTTTTAGTATCAAAGCTCCGCCTCCTGCTGTGAGCAGCACTACTATTGCTCTTCACTGTCATCATGGATTTATATTCATTATATTTGTTTAAGATCATAAACAGTTCCTCCATTCATTGTAAAGACGCTCAGTCTGACAGTTCTCTCCATTGATTGGTCAGACGCGGCAGTCTCCACCCCTTTCACGTGCATGTGCACGTAGTGAGGCTGTAATCACTTAGTTTAAATTAGCGTGTTGTGATCGATGTTCGTAGTACAGATTCTGTCTGACAGAATGTTTGGTTAGTTGAATCCAGCTAACGTAGATTCATCTAATCTAGATTAGTAACATAGGCTGTTGTCGTCATATTTTGTATTTTTGTGTATTCTGTTGTTTTGCTGTGCGTTGTTTTGAGTCGTTATTATAATGTTTTTTCATCTTTTGTATTTTTGATTTGTTTTGCAGTGTATTCCTGTTCTCATGTTGTGTGTTCTTGTTGTTTTGTGAGTTTTTCTTGTCACTTTGTGTATTGATGTTGTTGTTACGATACAAAATATATTGTTTTGTGTGTTTGAGTCATTTTGGTAAAATGATGTGTATTCTTGTCATTTTGTGTTTTTCTGTTATTATTAAAACCTGGTGAAATGTAAGATGTACAGTAAATCCAGTTTGCGATAAACATTTAAAAGATGGAATAAAGTCGTTTTATTTTCTGACCTAATGAGGTTTGTGATGAGTCAGCGCTGAACACAAAGCTGAGGCTGTAATCACTGCTGAAATCTGACACTGCTGAGGGTGCGTGTGCGTGTGTGTACGTGTGTGTGTGCGTGCGTGTCTCCTCAATCCTCTGTGATTGTCGGGAGGTTTCCAGGAAGTGTGTCACATGATGGCTGTTTTTCTCTTCCTGTGGATTGGAGGTCGTGGGTTCTACACCTGGGTTATTCTTTCAGGAATAGCCCAGCTAAATTCAGCCGTCCCACAGATGTGCACACAGCTGTGTTTTACCCACAATCGCAGATGTTTGAGCCTCAGGAACAAAAACAACCAGTGACAGGTCGATGTTTGACACCGAAGCAGGAAAATGGGAATCAAAAGGGTTTAAATCAGTTTGAGCAATGATAGTTATCTGTTCTAAGCTCTAAATGACTTAAAAAACATTCACGAAACAGCAACCAAATGTACACATTAATGACTCCGTAATCATACAAAATGACAACAAAAATGCATAAAAAACTTTGTAAATACACAATATTACAACAGAAATACATAAAAGGACTTTAAAAAGAAATGAATGAAAGAAAATTACACAAAATGACAATGAAATTGCACAAATGTTACAAAAACAGAAAATGACAAATGAAAAAAAGAAATATTTCACAAAAGTGCACACATTCATTCAATTTGTGTTTGTTCTTTTGGCATCATTGTGTGTATTTTTATTGTAGTCATTGTGTGTATTTTTATTGTAGTCATTGTGTGTATTTTTATTGTAGTCATTGTGTGTATTTTCGTTGTCATTTTGTGTGTTTTGAAAACCATTTTAGGGTTGTTGTTTTCTGTGTTTTTCTGTCATTTTTGTTGTTTTTTTTTCTGTGTTTTAATCAGTTTATCAGACCTTGAGGTGTTTACGGTGCTTGTGTTTTTTCTGCACATTTTCCGTCATGTTTTGGTGTCTTTTTTTGTGTCTTTGTGACAAAACTTTATTGATAAAAAGCAGTGAAATGTGATTTCTTTAGCTTCCCATTGTGAACGTTTGTTACATCCTTTGTGTGTGTGTGCGTGCGTGCGTGCGTGCGTGTGTGTGTGTGTGTGTGTGTGTTGACACACATTAAAAAGCCACTGTCCTGCTGCTCATTAGCATCCACATCATCAGGATGGGAGGAGGATAAAGACGTTGGGGGGGGGTGTCTTTATGTCCTTGCCTCCATTGTGTCCATCCTTCGCTGCATTCCTCTGCTTTTCTTCTTCTTCTTCTCCTGGTAAACCACCACCATGATGTTCCTTGTCACTTCTTTTTCAGATGAATAAGAGATGTCTTTAACCTGTGGCCCTGTGAACAGACTTATCCACACTAAACGCGTCACACAAAGGTCCCTGAACTCACCCTTAAAGGTCCCTGAACTCACCCTTAAAGGTCCCCTCCTAGTCCTTCTAGTCCTCCGTCTCACTGTGTAGGCATTAATGTGTTTATGTGCATCTTTGTTGTTATTTCATGTTTTTGGACTCTTTTGGTATTGTTGTTTAGTGAGTTTTGTTGTTGTTTTTGAGTCATTTTGTGTAATTCTTTTTGTTTTGTATATTTTTTTGTTGTTGTTTTTTGTATTTTGTGTAAAGCAGAAAGTCCCGACAGGTAAGCCGTTCAGCCTAAGTTACCATGGTGATTTAGCTAGGTAAGATGTTAGCCAGCTTTGTAGTCCAGCACACACTGATTTAATCCTGGAAGTTAGCGCGATAATTCTGCGTTCACACCAAACGCGTTCCGGGCGTCAAAATCGTGCGTCACGCCTCGTGTTGGACGTTTGTGCTCATTGAATCAGACGCTTTTCACCAGTGTTGAAGACGCACGTTCAAACAACTTGGGAAGAGAGCGCGTTTAGGGGAGGGGCTTCTCTGTTGCCGGTGGTGTTTATACAATTGATGATATTGTGGCGATCAGTTATGTTCATAATTCACCCAGTGACTGTGAAGTGGTGGAACATTGTTGTGATGAGAAGGTGGTGTTTCTGGTCGGATGTATTTGGTGTGACTCAGTGTGTGCGCTGTGATGTCAGAGGACTATAGAGAAGTGTGTGTGAATGGAGAATAACGTTTAGAGTTCCTTGCTGAACACGCCCCCTCCGACCACCGTTCATCAGCTCTACATTATCCAGAGAGTGGCTTGGCTTTATTTACGCATCAGCGCTGTTTCTGGATTCACCAGAGCTGCGCTCGTACGAGAGTCACTTTCAGCGCTACTCCCGTCTTTCCCGTGCGCAGTTTGACGACCTGCTGACCCACATCAGCGCTCTCATCTCCTACCAGGACCCCAACCACAGGCGCTCTATTCCAGCAGAAGAGCCTGTCCATCTGTCTCTGTTTAGTGTTTTTTTTTCATTATTCTGAATTCGTCACTGTGGGGGAAAGCTCCTGATTGGTCGACACAAGCCAAAAGCGTCCGCCTCGTGAAAAAGCTTCAAAAAGGAGGCGCGGGACACGCAGCAGGACCTCTGACGCTCCCTAGAAGCACGTTTGTGTGAATGTGCCATAAGAGGTCATCTAGCTTTGTAGTACAGGGCCTTTGTGTACTCTTGTTGTTGTCAATGTTTTTGTTGTCAATTTGGGAATTTTTGCAGTTTTTTGTGTAACTTTGCATTTTGTTTTTTGTTTTTTTGTAAAATCTTTGTTTCTTACGTTTTTGTTGTCATTTAGTGTATTTCTGTGGTTATTTTGTGGTTGTAGTCATGACACACACTGATCAATGACACACACTGATCTATGACACACACTGATCAATGACACACACTGATCTATGACACACACTGATCAATGACACACACTGATCTATGACACACACTGATCTATGACACACACTGATCAATGACACACACTGATCTATGACACACACTGATCAATGACACACACTGATCAATGACACACACTGATCTATGACACACACTGATCAATGACACACACTGATCAATGACACACACTGATCAATGACACACACTGATCAATGACACACACTGATCAATGACACACACTGATCTATGACACACACTGATCAATGACACACACTGATCAATGACACACACTGATCTATGACACACACTGATCTATGACACACACTGATCAATGACACACACTGATCTATGACACACACTGATCTATGACACACACTGATCTATGACACACACTGATCTATGACACACACTGATCTATGACACACACTGATCTATGACACACACTGATCTATGACACACAGAGATGAAGTGTGTGTTCTGATCTATTCCACATCAGTCCTGATCATAAACTCTTCATTCTCTGCTAAAGCAGAAGAAGAAGAAGAATGTGACTCTAAATCTGTGTAATCAGGACCACATTGTGAGGGTCAACCACCGCCTGAACCTGAGAATAGATGTGTGTGTGTGTGTGTGTGTGTGTGTGTGTGTGTGTGTGTGTGTGTGTGTGTGTGTGTGTGTGTGTGTGTGTGTGTGTGTGTGTGTGTGTGTGTGTGTGTGTGTGTGTGTGTGTGTGTGTGTGTGTTGTTTTGTATCTTTTTGGAATCGTAGTTTTCTGTGTTTCTGGAGTCATTTTGTATGTTTTTGTTGTTTTGTATGTTTTTTGTAATTTATTGTTTTTTTTGTTTTTGTTTTATAGTTTTCTCTTATTTCTGGAGTAGTTTTGATTGTTTTAGTTGTTTTTTGTGTATTTTTCACACTTTTGGTTTTTGTATTTGTTTATTTTTTTCATTTGTGCATTTTTATTGTCATTTTCTGTATTTTTCTGAGCTATTTTTGTGTTCTTACTTTAGTTTTGTGTGTTATTGGAGTCATTTTGTACATTTTTCTTTAGAATTTTGTGTAGTTTTATCAGTTTCTGGAGTAATTTTGTTGCTTTTTAGTTATTTATTGTCTTATGTATTTTTGTTGTTGCGTTGTGTATTTTTATGTTGTCTTGTGAGTCATCTTTTTCTGTGTTTTTTGGTAGTTTTGTGGATTTCTGGACTCATTTTGTGTGTTTTTACAGTAGTTTTGTGTGTTTTTTGGTTTTTATGGTAGTTATGTGTATTTCTGCACTCATTTTGTGTGTTTTTTGGTAGTTTTGTGTGTTTCTGGAATCATTTTGTGTGTTTTTTGGTAGTTTTGTGTGTTTCTGGACTCATTTTGTGTGTTTTTGTCTCTCTGCAGGTCCTTCAGCGCCGTCCCTCAGCACAAGCCCATGGTCCAGGTCTGGTTTTAATGTGTCCATTCACGCTGCCATCAGATCGTCCAACTGGAAGCTGCTGACTGGATACCCTGGTCAGTGATCAGCTGTTTAGAGGAGCTAAACAGCTGTGGCTCATGTGGCTCACTAGCCACAACACGCCTCAATTTCACATCTTTTTATTCATTCCAATCATTTCTAAACGTCAGACGACGCCATCGCCGTCAGACGGAACAGCAGCTCTCCAGGACCAGCACTGATGCGTTTCCTGTGGTTTTCCTTCCAGGCTGTAACCGGTGGTTCCCACGGCCCGGCCTTAACTCCTCCTCTGAGGGGCCCGGCGCCGTGGAGGCGGAGCCTCTGAAGCCTGTGATGCTGTTTGACGTGGAGAAGGATCCAGAGGAGAGGAAGGAAGTGTCGGCTCAGTTTCCCGCCGTGGTCGACTACCTGCTGTCTCGCCTGCAGCAGCACCAGAAGAGCGCTCTGCCTGTGCACTACCCCGACGACGACCCCAGGTGTGACCCGGGCCCCACAGGGGCCTGGGGACCCTGGGCTTAAGCCTCCGACACATGAAGAAGAAGAAATAGTTAATTAATAATAATTAATAACTAATTTTAGAGTCATTTGGTGTGGGTTAAATTGGAACTTTTTTGTCATCATTTTGTCGTTTGATATATTTTGGTTGTCATTTTGTGGGATTTTTGGACTTATTTGGTGTGATTTCTGTGATTTATTCTTTTATTTTGTGTATTTTTCTGACACTTGGTTTATTGATTTTGGAGTAACTTTGTGTGTTTTTGTTATCATTTGTGCATTTTAAACATTTTTGTGTATTTTTTTAGTCACTTTGTGTAATTTTTGGTCATTTGGTGTTTTTTTCTACAATTTTATTGTCATTTTAACGTCATTCTGCATATTTTTCTTCCAGTTTGTGTTTCATTTTCCATCATTTGGTATGTGTTACTTCGTTATTTTGTGTATATTTGTGTCTTCTTTTGTGTACCGTATTTTCAAAGTCATTTTATGTGTTTTTGTCTACTTCATTTGATGTGTACGGTAGACAATCACACTGTTGTGTATAAGGTGTTAGGTAAGACGACCTCAGGTGCAGTTTGGACAATGGTTTAAATAAAACAAATCCTTGTATTTCTTTTTAAACATCACTTCTGATTCTTTCCAACAGTCCAACCTTGATGGTTTTCGTCCTTCACAGGAGATGAATTCCTGACCCTGAGCGAGTGTTTCTAACTTTCTAACGTCCAACAGGCTTTTGCTGTATTTCTGTGAGAATGTGAAGAATCTCTGGAATATTTCACGTCTACGAGTGATTCTGAGTTTTTACGAACGTCTCCGTCCTCACATCGTCTCATTTTCATGTTAGTAACAGAAACCGATCGCTTACTTTGGTAAAGACAGGAAACGCCCCCCGAGGCCTGTCCTAATGTGGGCTCTGACCTTTGACCCCGCCCCGTGTGCTGCCTGGCAGCTGAGCGACAAAACAACAAAGCAGCTTCAGAGATGTTTAACATGTCCGTGTGTTTACTTCTCTTTTCTCTCCTGAAATGTGTCGTCTCCATCGCTTTTCATTCTTTTTCTAAACCTTAGGGTCATAAGCAACTCGTGGCCCAGGGGCCACATGTGACCCTCGACCTGATTCTGCCTGGCCCCCCAGAGTAAACACACAAAATAAATCCAAAAACTCACAAAATGACAGAAAACAACGTCAAAACTACATAAAACTCTGAAAAAATAACAATAGAATATACAAAATAGTACTAAAAACACACAAGATGCCCTTAAAATACACCAAATAATTCCATAAAAAGTAGAAAATTTCCGTAAACTACACAAAACACCCACAAAAACATGGAAAACAATAGATAAATATAAAAACTACAGCAAAAATACACAAAAATGACACTAAAAACACACAAGATACCCATAAAAATTCACAAAATGACTCTAAAACATATAAAATTTCAGTAAACTACACAAATACAAAATAAGTACAAAAATACACAAAATGACTCCAAAAAACGATGGTGTAAACTACACAAAACACCAAAGAAAAATATACAAAACTAAAACAATAAACAAAATGACACTAAAAACACACAAGATCACCATAAAAATACACAAAATGACTCCAAAAACAGTAGAAAATTTCAGTAAATTACACATAAAACCCACAAAAGATTGCAAAACAATAGATAAATATTCAAAACTACAAGATGCTCATAAAAACACAAAATAATTAAAACGATAGAGAAAAATATCCAAACGCCAGCCAAAAATACACAAAAATGACTCAAAACTTAGAAGTTTTAAGAAAACTACACAATAACAGAAAAATAATTCTGTGATTTTAAGCAGTTTTTTACCTAAGTTCATTACTAGACATTTCAGGCGACCCCATTTTAATTCTAGGCGACCCCACATGGGGTCCCGACCCCAAGGTTTAAAATCGATTGAATCAGCAGCAGGACAAGTGCTATGCTATATAAATTTAAAATACATATTCATGTTTTCTATTTTCACATACAAATACAAAAAATGATTTAAAAATAGAACAAATGACACAAAAATGCACAAAATTACAGGGAAAAAAACCAAAATGACTCCAAAAACACACAAAATGATAGAAAAATGCTCAAAATGGCAATAATAATGCACAAATAATTCCATAAATGCACAAAACAACAAGAATACATCAAATGACTCCAAAGCAAACATAATGATGGAAAATGAACAGTGTGTGAAACCTTGGGACGTCTGAGCAGATGTTTGTTAGTCACACTGAAGGTCACGCTGAAGGTCAGAATGAGTTACAATAATCCTGGGAAGTGCACAGATAACATCAGACCTCTTATTGACAATGACTGCTCTTGTTTATCCAGACCCCCCCCCCCCCCCCCCCCCCCCCCCCCACAGTCACATGACTTCACTGATGTTTCAGCTTCATTCATGTCTCACTTATCATGAAGAGAATCCAGCGACTGAGTCTAAACATGGTCCATTCTTTAAAGGAAACACTGGGATGTGTTTGTGTTTCTGACGATGGAAATGTGAAGGACAGACTAGAGCGGACATGGGTAACTGGAGGCCTGGGGGCCACATGTGGCCCTCCATCTAATTTTGTGTGGCCCCAAAAGTAAATTGACTAATGACATTAACAAAACAACTCAAAAAAAGAAAAAAGCAACAATACACAAAATGACGGAAAAAAATGCACAAACTTGATTAAAAGTTTAACAAAATGCCAAAAAAATACACAAAATTATTAATAAATAAAACAAAATGACAAAAAATACACAAAATTATTAACAAATAAAACAAAATGACAAAAAATACACAATTATTAATAAAAAAATACATATATAAAAAAATACACAAAATTATTAAAAAACATAACAAAATGACAGTAAAATGCACAAAATGACAACGAAAATACACGAAATACAAAATGACAGAAAATGCAAATACAAAAAATGAATAAAGAATAAAACAAAATGACTCATGAAATGCAGAAAATGACAACAATAATACACACGGTGATTAAAAAACACACAATGACAACAAAAACACACAACATGACAGAAGAATACAAGAAATGACAAGACAAATGCAAAATCAATTCAAAGATAAAACAAAATTACTCCAAAAACACACAAAATTACAGAAAAACATACAAAAATGGTAAAAAAAAAAATAAATACACAAAATGACAGAAGAATACAAAAAAAAAAAAAACAAGAAAAATGCAAGAATGACAACAAGAATCCATAAAACATACATAATGATGGAAAAATAACAATAAAAACACAAGTTTCCAGTGTTAAAGTTCATATTGGTGATTATTGTGATATATATTCAGATGTGGAATAAATAAAAGTGATTAAATATCAACTTATCCATGTGTTTTATGCACAAATAAAGAAGTAAAGTAAAAAAAAAAAAAAATGTTTTAAATTAAAGCATAAGAAGAACCAATTATTTGTACTTGGGTGTGGGCGTGCTCTAAGCCTTAGCCCCGCCCCCTGCTCTCAGCAGTCCGGTGTGTGTGGACGGAGCCATTCATTCTGTGGCTGCTGCGCACACACACACACACACTCACACACACACACACACAAAGAGAAGAGCAGAGCAGCAGCTTCACAGTAAGTTTCCTTCATTTAAAACGTGTTTTTAAACGTGTTGTAGTGATTCCCAGGCTCAGTGAGAGGTTGTGAACATGTTGGAGATGTTTAAAAGTGATGATTAAGGCTTTTCAAAAGGACAAAGTGTGGCTTTTAGAAGGTGTGAACGTAGTGAAAGAGAAGAATGTCTGCAAACAATCAGGAAATCTTCAACCACTGAAGCTCTGGAATCACATGGACCAGTTTGAACTGGACTGGAACCATCACTGATCTGTGTTTGATCCTGTGTAAAACTAAACTAGTGTGTGTGTGTTACACACATCTGATATGAGCTGTGATTCATTTCTTCATCGTCATTTTCAATGTGAGGCAGTTTGTCCCTCAGGCCACGTCAGATGAATGTTGGGCCAGGTTTGGGCCGCAGGCCTTGCGTTTAACACCACTGGTTTTTATTCCAAAGGAGGAGGTGATGTTGTGGTTCTGTCGGTGTTTACAGTATAAACCAGAGAACCGGTTCCCGTCTGTTTGTTGTGGGTGAGATGACGTGGGCAACATGCGGCTCGGGGCCCACATACAGCCCTCTGACTGATTTTGTGAGGCTCCCCAAAATGAATGTACAAAATGACGAGAAAAGCAGTGGAAATTACAAAATGATAACAAAAATAGACAAAAAATACAGAAAAATAGTCAAATGATGCTTAAAAATACACAAAATGGCCTAAAAAATGCATCAAATGACAACAAAAACCCAAAACAATAACTACAAAAACAAACTACAAAATTATTCCAAAAACACAGGAGATGACACAAAAGGTTCAGCGAAAACAAACATAAACCCTAAACAAAAAGAAAAACATAAAAAATGGTTTGACAAACACTCAAAATGACTGAAAATGCACTAAAAGGACAACAAAATCGCCCATAAATGACTCCAGAAACACACAAAAGAATGGAATAATACACTAAAAGACAAAAATATGTACAAAATGATTCCAAAAGTTCACAAAAATTAGTCCACAAACCCAAAACGAGAAGAAAAATACACAAAATCACCAAAAAAAGGCACAAAATAACAGCAGAAACACACACAAATGACTCCAGAATTACACAAAAGGACAGAATAATACATGTAAAAGACTAAAACCCACAAAAGTATATACAGTACTAAATGACTCCAAAAGCACACACAAATTACTGCACTAAGGCAAAACGAACACAAAAATACACAAAAGGACAGAATGTTACACGATAAAGACAAAAAACACACAAATATTAAGAAAATGACTTGATAAACTCAAAATGAGAACAAAAATCCATAAAAAGACAGAAACATTCACAAAAGAAAAACTAAAGGAAAAACCTCCAAAGTCTTTGTTCTTCCCTGTATTAATGCTCTGATTGGTCGGTTTGATGTCAGTGATGTCATTACAGGATATTTCACTTCCTTAAATTGAGCTAAACATGCTAACAGAGTTTACGTAGCGTTAGTCTCATTTTGCTAAATTTGCTAAAGCTAAACTTTCAGTAATACAAACAATAATGATAACGTTTTAATTTCAGTTTTAAATAACGGCTTTACGTGATGAACACACGTGTCAGTGTGAACACTGAGGGACTGACACACACACACACACACACACACACACTTGCTGTCAGTGGTCTGAGTAGATGTGTGTTGGCCACTCCCATCAGCAGAGCTTTGGTGAAACCACACTGTTGGCAGCGCGAGAAACGCAGATGCTTTGGATGAAAGCCTGGAAAACACTGAGTTTAGCTTCACACAGATGAAGATGGAAACGTAACTCCATCCTTAGAGAGTAGAACATGGTAGAACATGGTAGAACATGGTAGAATATGGTATAACATGGTAGAACATGGTAGAACATGGTAGAACAACATGGTAGAACATGGTAGAACATGGTAGAACATGGTAGAATATGGTAGAACATGGTAGAACATGGTAGAACAACATGGTAGAACATGGTAGAACATGGTAGAACATGGTAGAATATGGTAGAACATGGTAGAACATGGTAGAACAACATGGTATAACATGGTAGAACATGGTAGAAAGTAGCTCATAGAGACGTCTACTGGTAGGAATGTGAATAGATTATTATTATTATTATTGGGACAATCTTTCCTTATGCTACATACTTAGCATGTATAGCGTAATCTAATTTCCAATGCATAAACTGTCAACTGTTATTAATTTATATTCTTACACTGAAATCCTGTGACGTTAGCCACAATGCTAACTCACTTAAAGTCCTTAAGCCCCGCCTCCTGACCAATCAGCTCTCCTGTAAAATAACCTGCCCATTGTTAGAAGATCCTGGTTGGTGCAGATCTGAGTTTAGGAAATAATTCTTAATAATGGATTAATTAATCCTGATCTACAGTAGCTGATGAAGCATCAACTCATTCATTCATTGGTTCATAGCAGTGGTTCTCAAATGGTGGTACGTGATGGCACTACAGGGGGTACTTAAGAGAGGAAGTTTAACAAAGGAATGCATTCAAAATACAGGGTTTTATGTTTATTTTTAGTTAAAAATGACAATAATACTAAATATTACCAGCAAGATAAAAAAATATACTGAATAATAATAATAAAAAAAAAACAAACAACATAAAACACAAAATGACACCAAATACACACACACACACACACTAAGAGAGAAAAATACATACTATTACCAGCAAGACACAAAACGACAACAAAGACACTAAATGAGAGAAAAACACACAAGATCACGACAAAATACACAAAAATAACAGAGAAACATACAAAACATCAGAAATACACACACTGACAGAATAATGTAAATAATACCACAACAACAAAGACCCACAAAAGATAAAAATATACTGAATAATAAAAAGAACAGGCAACAACAAAATACACAAAATGAGGGCGTGACAGAAGTTTTTGGTCAGAATTATGGATTTTAATTCTTCATATTTATAAAGAATTATTCCTCAATTGTGACGTAAGTTACACAGTTTCTTTGTGAATGTGATTGGTGTGATGCTGCTAACTCCGCCCCCGTCACACGAGCGCACACGTTGCCAGGCTGAAATCACCTCGATTAAGTGAACATGTTTATATCCTGCTTCATAGTACAACTGCTCTCTGACGGAGAATGTTTGATTAGGTGACGCTAACGGTAAGGCTGCAACAACAAATCAATAAAAATCGACTATTGAAAGCGTTGGTAACAAATTTCACGATTAATTCTTTGTGTCGTGTGATTTAAATTTCACTGACTGTGATGCGGACGAGTGTTTGTGTGCTTGCGCGCCACGAGTGTTATTGTGTTCATGCACGAGTGTTATTGAGTGTGCGCACCAGCATTTGTGTGTGCGCACCACAAGTGTTTGTGCGTGCACACACCATGAGTGTTATTGTGCGTGCGCACGAGTGTTATTTTTTGTGCGCGCACGAGTATTTGTTTGTGTGCGCACCAGCATTTGTGTGTGCGCACACCACGAGTGTTATTGTGTGTGCGCGCACGAGTATTTGTTTGTGTGTGCGCACGAGTATTTGTTTGTGTGCGCGCACAAGCATTTGTGTGCGCGGGCAGTGTGTTTGTGTGTGCGGGCGCCAGGAGTGTGTGTGTGTACATGCACGAGTGTTATTGTGTGTGCACGCATGAGTATTTGTTTGTGTGAATTGCGTGTGTGCACATTTGTTTGTGTGAGAGACATTTTTATTTCAGTTTAATAAGCTTCAGCAGGGTTTAAATGTGTTTATGATAAACTGTTTAAAAAAAAAAATCTGATTCATTGATGAATTTATTGAAAATAATTGTGAGTTGCAGCTCTAGCTAACGTAGAGATATCAGGATATACTGTAGTACTGTATACTCGTAGTAAAGGCCCAAAATGCTGTTTGTTCAGTTGTTGCTGGTTTCCTTTGTTTATTTTATAAATAAAAAAACCAACCTTATGTGAGGTTGTTACTTCCTGTTCATTACTGCCACCTGTTGACCTGGAGGGTAACGTGTAGATTAAAGACGAGTAAAGCAGACTTTTATATTAACTTTATTCCATCTACTCATTCAAAGTCTGCAGCTGGATTTCACATCTGGAGCGGTTTGTTACACAACGACTCTCACATCTGCTTTCCTCCGTTTTCAGGTCATTGTTTCAGAGGCTTTTCTGTAATAAACCTCCAGTGTTGTTTATGTGGCCGTAAACATGACGTAATGTGAGGAGGACCTTTTTAAATCCAAAGTGGGTCACGTTACGTTAGGAGCTTTTTCCGCTCTGAGAAACAGAATCAGAGTGAATTAAAACCAGTCGCCTTTGTCTTTCCTCACTCTGTTGTTTGATTACTGGAGAAGTCTGTTTCCCAGTCCTCACAGAGCAGGAGACACTGGGAGACACTGGGAGACACTAAGAGACACTAGGAGGTTTAGTGGGAGACACTGGGAGACACTAAGAGACACTGGGAGACACTAAGAGACACTGGAAGGTTTAGTGGGAGACACTGGGAGACACTAAGAGACACTGGGAGGTTTAGTGGGAGACACTGGGAGACACTGGGAGGTTTAGTGGGAGACACTAGGAGACACTGGGAGGTTTAGTGGGAGACACTGGGAGACACTGGAAGGTTTAGTGGGAGACACTGGGAGACACTAAGAGACACTGGGAGGTTTAGTGGGAGACACTGGGAGACACTAAGAGACACTGGGAGGTTTAGTGGGAGACACTGGGAGACACTGGGAGGTTTAGTGGGAGACACTAGGAGACACTGGGAGGTTTAGTGGGAGACACTGGGAGACACTGGGAGGTTTAGTGGGAGACACTAGGAGACACTGGGAGGTTTAGTGGGAGACACTGGGAGGTTTAGTGGGAGACACTGGGAGACACTGGGAGGTTTAGTGGGAGACACTAAGAGACACTGGGAGGTTTAGTGGGAGACACTGGGAGGTTTAGTGGGAGACACTAGGAGACACTGGGAGGTTTAGTGGGAGACACTGGGAGACACTGGGAGGTTTAGTGGGAGACACTGGGAGACACTGGGAGGTTTAGTGGGAGACACTGGGAGGTTTAGTGGGAGACACTGGGAGACACTGGGAGGTTTAGTGGGAGACACTGGGAGACACTGGGAGGTTTAGTGGGAGACACTGGGAGGTTTAGTGGGAGACACTGGGAGGTTTAGTGGGAGACACTGGGAGACACTGGGAGGTTTAGTGGGAGACACTGGGAGGTTTAGTGGGAGACACTGGGAGACACTAAGAGACACTGGGAGGTTTAGTGGGAGACACTGGGAGGTTTAGTGGGAGACACTGGGAGACACTAAGAGACACTGGGAGGTTTAGTGGGAGACACTAAGAGACACTGGGAGATTTAGTGGGAGACACTGGGAGACACTAAGAGACACTGGGAGGTTTAGTGGGAGATTTTCTCCTTCAGGACGTTCTGCCTTGGTCTCTTTTTGGAATGTTTCAGGTTGATAACGTCAGAAACAGACCCACATTCTTTACTCACTGTTACAAAACATTCAAATGTTTAGTTTGATTTCAACTCATTGAGTCACATCTGCAGAGAAACCACACGGATGTACCTGATGGGAAAGAACCAGTTTACTGTATGTTGTAAATGGTTTACATAAGATAAGCAACATTTATTACAGCAGGGACGCAAATGTGTGATCTTATCTGATCTGAGGGTCACATGATCAACATTTATATCTGCATTAAAAAAACGACCAATCAGATCATTAACACAGGAAACTATTGTGTTTTTAAACATGTTCTTCTTGTTTTTGTTGCCATTTTTGTGTTTTTATGGAATCATTTTAGTGTTGTTGGGTTATGGTTATTTTTTACTCATTTTTGTATTTTTATTGTCGTTTGGTGTATTGTTTGTATAACTATTGTTTAGTTTTGTGATTTTTTTTTTTGACAATTTTTAGTATTTCTGTTGTTTGGTGTATTTTTCTGTAATGTGTGTTTTTTGGAGTCATTTTGTGTGTTTTTGTGTAAATTTACAGTTATTTTTAAAAGGTTTTATTGTTATTTTGTGTATTTTAGTATCTTTCTTGAGTAGTTTTGTTCCATTTCTGTTGTTTTGTGAATTTTGTTTTGTATATATAATGTATAACTAGTGTCTTTTGGAGTCATTTTCTGTATTTTTATTGTAGTTTAGTGTTCCTGGAGTCATTTTCGTTTTGTTGTGTTTTTAATCTTTTTAGAGTAGTTGTTGTGCATTTTTGTTATTTTGTGTATTTTTTAGAATTTAATTTTTAGTTTTGATGTGTTTTGGTGCTAATTTGTTTCATTATGTGTTTGTTTATAGAGTCATTGTTGTGTATTTACTTTTGGGGGGGCCACACAAAATCAGGCCGTGGGTCTCATGTGGGCCACGGGCCACCAGTTGCTGATGTTTGGATGAGATCATGCGTTTGAAAAAGATGTTTTTTTTGGAGGATATGCATTTCTTTTTAATAAATAAAAACTGACCACGGATTCTAAACATGTCCGTCTTGTCCCATAAACTTTGAGAATGTAAATAAATACTCAGTGCTAGAATGTTCTGTCCTCTGATGAGTAGAAAAAGAAGAAGAATAGTTTTTTTTTCTTCTTCTTCTGCTGAAATGTGAGCGTCTGTTCCTGCTGAGCTGATGATAAATTCCTGCTGTAATATGTTGACCTACTAAACTCACTCACAGTTTGGATCCACGTCAGGATGAAATAAAGCAGACTGATCTCTATGAGCTCTGTGGACGGACGTGCACGCCCTCCTGCACCGTGCACACTGATTAGATTAGGCAGCTAATCACCTGTGGGGGGGGGGGGGGGGGGGGACATCTGCCTCCTGCGGCTCCAGGAACTCCACTTTACTGGAAAGGCTTTACTTGTCTGGAAATATTGAGAGATCCCTGTGAGGGGTGGGGCCAGGACAGGGGGGAGGGGCCTGGGTTTGGTTCCTTTGTGCTGGGCTGGGGGTCAGTCCCTGAGTTCCATTGGGGGGGGGGGCAGATGCTAGCTGCTGCTGTGGCTGGCGGCATGTTGGCTCCTCCCCTTACGGCGGTTTGACCACCTCAGACTTTCACTTTAACCTTAGAGTTTGAATCTACTTCACAGGTTACAACACAAACGACAGAAAGTGTGTACTTCTCATTGTTTTCTGTATTTTTGTAGCAAAGTTACATATTTTTGATGTTTTTTGTTGTTTTGTATGTTTTTGTTCTGGTTTTGTGTATTTGTCAAAGTTCTATATTTTTTATTTATGCATTTTTGTGATTTTACGTGACAGAGCTGAGTCAGGTACACAGGTTAAAAACCACACAAACTAAAGAAAAGTGTGTTCTTGTCTTTATTTTGTGTATTTATGTAGTAAATTTAAATATTTTTTTTATCTATTTGTTGTTGCTTTGTGTATTTTTCTAGTATAGTTATATTTTTTCTCTGTGTTTGTTGTTTTGTGTATTTCTGTGATTTTGTATGCATTTTTGGAGTCATTTTTTGTGTTTTTGATGTTGTTTTGTGGACACACGGTGGATTAGCGGTTAGCACGTCCTCCTCACAGTAAGAAGGTCCTGGGTTCAAGCCCTGGGCTGGACACTTGGGTCCTATCTGTGGAGTTTATATGTTCTCCCTGTGCAGCATTGGCTTCCTGCTGGAACTCCTCCTACTTCCTCCCACAATCCGAAAACATGATTAAGTTGATTGGAGTCACTAGTGTGTGCGTGTGTGTGTGTGTGTGTGTGTGTGTGTGTGTGTGTGTGTGCGTCCCATCCAATGCCCAATGAGAGCTAGTGATAGGCAACAGCCGACCCCCATGACCCTGAAAACAGGAACAAGTTGGTCAGAAAATGGATGTGTGCGGTTTTGTGTGTCTTTGCGGTTTTGTGTGGTTTTGTGTGTCTTTGCGGTTTTGTGTTTTTTTTGTGTTTTTGCGGTTTTGTGTGTTTTTTTTGTGTCTTTGCGGTTTTGTGTGTTTTTTTTTGTGTTTTTGCGGTTTTGTGTGGTTTTGTGTGTCTTTGGGGTTTTGTGTATTTTTTTTGTGTCTTTGCGGTTTTGTGTGTTTTTTTTGTGTCTTTGCGGTTTTGTGTGTTTTTTTTTGTGTTTTTGCGGTTTTGTGTGGTTTTGTGTGTCTTTGCGGTTTTGTGTTTTTTTTGTGTTTTTGCGGTTTTGTGTGGTTTTGTGTGTCTTTGGGGTTTTGTGTATTTTTGCGGTTTGTCTCACAGTATTAAAGCAGTTCAGGATGTGTTTGTGTGGGTTCATGTGTGAGTTTGTGACGTTGTGTGTCTGGTTTTGGTCAAAAGGTCAAAGCGACTAAAACACTGTAGTTTAAATAATCACTGTTATTATTTGACAGCTGTCACAGGATGACCTTTGACCTTCCCGAGGCTCCTTCTTCTTAAAGCTGCTTTTCCACTCAAATGTCCTGGAGCTTTAGGTTCAGGGTAATAATTTACCTGTAACTATAGTTACACAGAGTAACTTCACCACAAAAACGTTCCTCTATTGGTCCCTGTTTTCAAAAAGAGTGTTTAAAGCTGTTATTTGAAGTTATTTTTGCAGTTGTTTTGTGCATTTTTCTTGCCATTTTGTGTGTATTTTAAGACTTTTTGGGTTATTTTTGTGCATTCCTGTGTATTTTGTGTCTTTGTGTGTTTTTGAAGACATATGGTGTATTTTCATATCCATTTTGTGTGTTTTTGGAGTCGTTTTTGTGTATATTTACAGTCATTTTGTTGTTTTTTCTTAGCAGCACATTAAGTGGATGTGCTGCAGTGCTGAGTAAGAGCTTCTCCCTCCATGTGTGTGTGTGTGTGTGTGTGTGTGTGTGCGTGCGTGCGTGACCTTATTGTCTGCTTTTTATTTAGCCACGCACATGTTTGTGTGTGTATAGTGACATCACACCCCAACTGGCCCTGGTTCCCAGTGAAGTCAAACACACGGTATGTCACATGATGTCACTGTTAGAAGATCATCTGATGACTTTTCTAAATCTTGGATGTTCTTTTTAACTATGAACACGAAGCTCCTCCATCACCAGCCTCTTAAAGGGATCCTCTTAAAGGGATCCTCTTAAAGGGATCCTTTTAAAGGGATCCTTTTAAAGGGATCCTCTTAAAGGGATCCTTTTAAAGGGATCCTCTTAAAGGGATCCTTTTAAAGGGATCCTGTAGTGACTTTTAATCAAAGCTGTCAACGATCGTCTCTAATGCTGAATGTTTTGTTGGATTGTGTTCTTTAAAAATCTTTTTAAAGGAACGTGAAGGTAAACAAAGCTGCGTATTTGTCAGATTTGTTTGGTGCCATGTTAAGCATCTGAGTCAAGATTTTTAAAACCACAGAATTTGGTTAAAAGTTGCACATTTTGAGCAATGGAATTTATCCGTAGGTAAAATTAGTTTAAACTGGCAAATAATGGGCATTAAATTGGCTAAAATAAATGTAAAATATGGTGAAAAGAGGTTAAAAGTGACAATAATGGGTCAACATATGTGACATTAGGTGTAAAAGTGGTAGAAAGTGATTATAAGTGATGAAAATGTCTGGAAAGTGGAAAAAATGTGTAGAAAAGGCGTTGTAGCAAAAATACATTAAAAGGAGCAAAAATATGGCAAGAAAAAGTGATGAAAATATGTTAAAATATGGAAAGTTTGATGTAGTTGCAGAAAAATGGTAAATATGAGCAAAAATGGGCTCAAATTGTTCAAAAAAGATTCTTAGTTTCTTGAAGGCATCTGGGAACCCTTCAAAAGCCAAAAGTGTCACATATTGTGCAGCTGTTTGTTAATAAATGTGTCTGTGTGACATTTTGCATCAGCAAATTTTACCAAGAATTGTTTTTCTGGTTAGACTTTATTGCGTTAAAAATATTCAGATTTATGTTGAATATCGTCATTTATTCAGATATGAGTTTTATTTCATATCGTGCAGCCCTAGTGAGGTCACATGACTGTCATCTACCACCATAATGGGGAGCTAGGCTAATCAATGTTAGAGTCGGTGATCAGATCCAAAACGGAAGCTGCACAGGCCCCGCCCCTTTTGATGAGCCCCAGGCAGGACTTTCAAAGCCACACTGGAGTGTGTGTGTGTGTGTGTGTGTGCGTGTGTGCGTGTGTGCGCGTGTGTGTGCGGGTGTTCGATCAGTGAAAAGTATCAGCTGTGTGTGTGTGTGACACCGGATCCACTGAGCGGTTTGTGTGGTGCTGATGCAGCAGTGGCGGCTTATTGGTCTTATAAAAATGTTCCAGTGAGAGACACACACACACACACACACACACACACACACACACACACACTGGGTGAGGTCATTGCAGCAGCTGTGAAGCCCATTCACCTCCATCAGCCTCTGCTTTTACAACAACACACAAAGGGGCGGATCCACTAAAGGTTTAGGGGTATTAAAACGTGTGCAAACGTCACTCCACGCGCTAATAAGGGGTACAAACCCCAGGGAATCAGGTGTTCGCTCATTCAGCGCATCACAATGTGCCCACAATCATTTAGTGTGTTTCCCTCTGATGAATATGTAAAGTAGGCGGATCTCATAAGGGGGGCAAAAAATGGGAGGAGGAAATGCAAATAAATTAATGCAGTGGACGCAATGTAATTCATCAATCAGGAACTGTTTGCGGTGACTGTTTCTGCACTGGAAAATAGTACGACCCACAGGCAGGTGCAAACACACACAGAGATCAGCAGTAAATGGTGACACAAAACACAGCAGAGATGGAATAAAGGCTCCAGTGAACCTTTGTAGTATAAGAAAATAATTTAAATAAAACAATTGTTAATATTGTCTGCTAGCATAGCATCTCTTCTTCACTGCAAGAATATCTGCATGCCAACCGACAACTGGGTTACCAGCGTCCTCTGCTGGTCCAAACAAATATCTGACGTAAATACGGTGCATTTTTTTTAAAAGTCCAATTTTAAAAAGAAAAAAAAAAACTATTATGCAGTTTTGCATTGTTTACTATAGAACCAGAATTTAAATTAATAGGGTTCTTCTTCATTTGTATTATTCCTTTATTTATTTCATTCAGGATTTATTTTTAGGTAAACTGCATTGTTTTGAATAGTTTATCAATGGATTCTTTTGACGATGAAAAATAAAAGGAAAATAGTTCAGTATTTTCTAGTTTTTTTCCCTAAAAAAATAAAGGAATATTTTTCAATCATTTGTCTACAGTCCCAATATGTCAAATAAATTGTGAGAGAATCGTATCGTGAATCGTATCGGGAGTTGAGTGAATCGTTACATCACTATTTGATCTACATTTAAAATACGGGCTCTGAACTCTGTAATAATGTATATATTTAATTAGCCTTTGGTACATTTTAAATTCTTGAGTAAATTATTTTAGTATTTAAAAAAGTATTCTTATTTAAAGGTTAGTTTTGTAGCGTAAGCTGTAGTTCACATATTGTTTGTTTAAAAGTAACGTAATAAACAGATTTTAATCATGATTACAATGTTGATCAAAATAATCGTGATTATAATTTTTGCCATAATCATGTAGCCCTAAAATGCTGACAAAAAATACTCAAAACGAGGACAAAAAATTGCAACAAATTAAAAAAAAACGCACAGAATGACAAAATGCACAAACCGATGACAAAATTACACAAAACAACAAGAATACACAAAACATTGACAAAAATACATGAAAAGATGACAAATATACAATAAATGATTACAAAATGACGACAAATATGAACAAACTATCAACAAAAGTACATGAAATAATGACAAATATACTCAAAACAATGACAGTAATATACAAATTAAACAAAATCACACACAACAACAACAACAATACACAATACAACAACAAAACAATGTCAAAAATAATCTAAACGTCGACAGATAAATGTATTGACGACCAAACTATGACAAAAATACACGAATCGATAAAATACACTAAACCACAGAAATAATAAAACAATCAAAATACACAAAATGAAGACAGAAACACACAAAACAATGAAAAAATACAGAAAATGATCCTAATCAGACTCATTACAGGCTGTTAAACTTTATGAAATCGTACCAAACAGCTTAGTTTGGTTAATATCGTTTATAACAATAACTGTTGTCATTAATTTCATATTTATTCACAGAAAATCCACTGAAACAATCACACACTGAGATCATGTGAGCGTCAACGTCCAGCCGTTAGCTACACATGCTAAAGCTAACATTAGCCCCGCCTTGTTTTACTTTTAAAGTGAAAAATGTTGCAAATGTGTGATAAATATGATCAGTGGGTGGATTTACTGTACAGTGCACACGAAGGAGGAACAGCAGCTCTGTGAATGAGTCCGATAAGTTCATTAATAATTAATGTAACATTTACAGACGTCTGTGGAGCAGCAGCAGTTCAACACTGTAGCTATTAACGCACACACACACTTTTTAGAACGCACACAGACACACACACAAACTTTTTAGAACGCACACAGACACACACACACTCAGCAAAAATATTCACAAAATAACACAGAAACACACAAAACTATGAGAAAAACACATGGAATGACGTGAAAAATGATAGAAATCCAGAAAACCCAACACGTTCCTTAGATCCACCTCTACAGGGGCCGCTGTGTGGGCGTGGCCCCGCACCGTTAGAGGTGGCCACCTTCCTCCCAGCACAGCTGCAGAACTGGCAACCCACCCCCCGGCTGGGTTGCCAGTTCTGCAGGACGTTAAAGATGATGATGGGATGGATTCATGTGTGTGCTGCTGTGAGGGTTAGGGTTAACTGTAAAGAAGGAGAAAACACATAAAAATACACAAAACATTGACAAAAATTAAACAACAAATACACTAAACGATGTAAAAGATTCACTAAACATACAAAAAACACAAAATACAGGAAATACTAGAAAATATACTAAACTACAAAAAACCCTGCAAAACATCAAAATACACAAAAACAAAACAACTAAAATACACAAAATGGAGACAGAAACAGAAAATATCAAACACACAATACTCAAAACTATGACAAAAATACACAAAACATGGTTAAAAATACACAAAACAATGACAAAACGACACAATATGATGACCAAGCATGAAAAGATGTGAAAAATACACAAAATGATGTAAAAAATACAGAAAATGACATCAGAAATACACAAACCAATGACAAAACTAGGACAAAAATACACAAAATAAAAACAAATACGCAACACAATGACAAAACTACATTAAATGACGACAAAATACAAAGAACATTGTTAAATACAAAAATGAAAAAAAAAAATGTAGTTGTTGTGTAGCACGTTGTGTAGCTGGTGTGTAGCACGTTATGTAGTTGTTGTGTAGCACGTTGTGTAGTTGTGTAGCACGTTGTGTAGTTGTTGTGTAGCACGTTGTGTAGTTGTTGTGTAGCACGTTGTGTAGTTGGTGTGTAGCACGTTGTGTAGTTGTTGTGTAGCACGTTGTGTAGTTGGTGTGTAGTTGGTGTGTAGCACGGTGTGTAGTTGTTGTGTAGCACGTTGTGTAGTTGTTGTGTAGCACATTGTGTAGTTGTTGTGTAGCACGTTGTGTAGTTGGTGTGTAGTTGGTGTGTAGCACGGTGTGTAGTTGTTGTGTAGCACGTTGTGTAGTTGGTGTGTAGCACGTTGTGTAGTTGGTGTGTAGCACGTTGTGTAGTTGGTGTGTAGCACGTTGTGTAGTTGTTGTGTAGTTGGTGTGTAGTTGGTGTGTAGCACGGTGTGTAGTTGTTGTGTAGCACGTTGTGTAGTTGGTGTGTAGTTGTTGTGTAGCACGTTGTGTAGTTGTTGTGTAGCACGTTGTGTAGTTGGTGTGTAGTTGGTGTGTAGCACGTTGTGTAGTTGGTGTGTAGCACGTTGTGTAGTTGTTGTGTAGCACGTTGGTGTGTAGTCGGTGTGTAGTTGGTGTGTAGTTGTTGTGTAGCACGTTGTGTAGTTGGTGTGTAGTTGTTGTGTAGCACGTTGTGTAGTTGGTGTGTAGTTGTTGTGTAGCACGTTGTGTAGTCGGTGTGTAGCACGTTGTGTAGTTGGTGTGTAGCACATTGTGTAGTTGTTGTGTAGTTGGTGTGTAGCACGTTGTGTAGTCGGTGTGTAGCACGTTGTGTAGTTGGTGTGTAGCACATTGTGTAGTTGTTGTGTAGTTGGTGTGTAGTTGTTGTGTAGCACGTTGTGTAGTTGGTGTGTAGCACGTTGTGTAGCACGTTGTGTAGTTGGTGTGTAGCACGTTGTGTAGCATGTTGTGTAGCACGTTGTGTAGTTGGTTGTTCTTAGACGTGTCTGAAGTTGACGGACAAACGAGCAACGAGCTGAGCTGATAATTACAAAGCTTTTTAAGGTTTTTTTACAATCAGGTTTTTCCCACAATTGGAGCCAAATTATCGCCTCCTGGAACGTTCCCGTCTTAAAGTGAGCCAACGTTTTCCCACAACGGTTCCCCTGAGTTTCATCACTGCTCCCAGTGCTCCCACAATGCATCAGAAAAACCTTTTAGTGGTTGTTGGTCCTGTAGTGAACACACACACACACACACACACACACGTTTATTAATGCTCTATAGAATGATTTCTGCACCATTCACTGCTTCTACAGAGCAGAAAAATGTTTACATTTGTTGTTGATTTGTGTGCGTTTGGAGTCATGTTTTTTATTGTTGACGTCATTTTCATTTTTCTCATCATTTCATTTTATTCTGTTTGTTTTTAAAGTCATTTTGTGTGTGTATCTTTTGTCATTTGTTTATTTTTCTGTAATTTTGTGTATTTTTGTCATTGTGACTATTTTGTGTATTTGTTTTGTGTGTTTTTGTCATTTTGTTTATTTTATTTATTTTTGTTGTGAGTTGGTGTTTTGTCGTCATTTTGTGTATTTTTACATCATTTTGTGTATTTTTACATCATTTTGTGTATTTTTACATCATTTTGTGTTTTGCATTGTATCATTTTGTTTATTCTTTTTGTTTTTAAAGTCATTTTGTTTGTTTTTCTTTTCTGCATATTTTGTCATTTGTTTTTTATTTCTGGCATTTTCTATATTTTCATATTATTTTGTGTATTTTTGTCATTGTGTTTTTAATGTAATTTTGTGTATTTCCTTTGTGAGTTTTTCTTTGTGTGTGTTTTTGTCATTTTGTCTATTTTTGTTGTTGTTTGTGTGCTTTTGTTGGGATTTGGTGTTTTTATGGGTGCTTTTTGTGTTTTTGTAGTCATTTGGCGGTGGTGGGGGGATGGGACACAAACCTTTAAACCTCGGGCCGCATGTGGCCCTCGGACCAGCGGTTGCCTATTGTGTGATGTTGACGGTAGCAAAAGTCCCATTAACCGACTCAAGGCTTTATCTTAGATCTATGAATATTTAAGCAGCCATAGGCTGTGTGTGTGTGTGTGTGTGTGTGTGTGTGTGTGTGTGTGTGTGTGTGTGTGTGTGTGTGTGTGTGTGTGTGTGTGTGTGTGTGTGTGTGTGTGTGTGTGTGTGTGTGTGTGTGTGTGTGTGTGTGTGTGTGTGTGTGTGTGTGTTCAGTCTTTCTCTAAAGTGCTGAGCTCGTCTTTTGTTTTATTATTATTGATCTTTCGTTATCTGAGCTGATCAGGACAGGAAGTGAGGCAGCCAATAGTAGATTATCAACACTGGGACACGTATGTTTCCACAGATTATACCCAGTATGTTTATGTTTATGTTTCACTTTGTACAGACGACTTATATCCAGGAGTGACTTAACTGTAACTGTAGATTCTTCCAGGAAAATGTAAATTCCCTCAAAGTAAACGCACAAAATGACTCCAAACACGACAAGAAAGACAAACAAAACGAGCGTAAAATATCCAAAATGACAACAAAAACACACAAACGACAACAAATATACACACAACTGACTCTGAAAACACAAAATGACAACACAAACACATAAAATGACTCGTAACAAAAAACCAAATGACAAAACAATGCACAAAATGAGAAAAAAATACATAAAATGACAATTCATTTGAAAATACTTAAAACAACAAAAACGACACAAAATGACTTTTAAAAAAAACCCAAGACAACAAAAATATACAAAATGACTCCAAACACACACAAAATGATGACAAAGAAAAACAAAACAAGAGTAAAATATTAGAAAATGACAAAAAAGACATGTAAACCAAAAACAAATATGCACACAACTGACTCCAAAAACACAAAATGACTTCAAAAGTACACGAGATGACAACAGACGCACAAAATGAGAAGAAAAAAATACATAAAATGACAATAAATTAAACAAAAATAACAGCAAAATACACAAAACGACAAGAAAGAAAAACAAAACCAGAGTAAAATCTCCGAAATGACTACAAAAACACACAAACCGACAACAAATATACACACAACTGACTCTAAAAATGTAAAATGACAACACAAACACACAAAATGACTCATAACACAAAAACAAATGACATAACGATACACAAAATGAGAAAAAAATACATAAAATGACAATAAATTCAACAAAATAACAGGAAAATACTCAAAACCACAACAAAAAGACTCCAAACACACAAAATTATGAGAAAGAAAAATAAAACAAGAGTAAAATGTGAGAAATGACATAAAAAGACACACAAACCAAAAACAAATATACACACAACTGACTCCAAAATGACTTCAAAAGTACACAAGATGACAACAAAATGAAAAAAAAAAACACAGAAAATAACCACAGAAAGTGACAATAATTTACAGGAAATGACAGGAAAACACACAAAATGATTCCAAAACAAAACGACATGAAAATACATAAAATGATTCCAGGAACACACAAAAAACAACAAACAATAACAAAGCAAACCTTTGGTTGTTCTTGTGTTAATGTCATTTTTCTAATTGTTTACGTTAATGTTGGTCATGTGACCCTGGGGTCAGATACAACCACAGTGATAATCCACACATGCACAGAGAACATGCAATCTCCTCCTAGAAACACCAGGAATGTGGTGGAAAATACTGAAATAATGAGATTCTTGTTTGGTCAATAAATGATCAATTCTGACCGCTCATCCGTTCAGTCAGTGGTTCTCAACATTGGCGTCGGGACAATTTTTGATCTTTTTCTGCAACTCCACCAAACTTTCCATATTTTAACCTATTTTCATCACTTTTTCTTGCCACATTTTTGCTCCTTTTAATGCATTTTTGCTACATTTCTGTCATTTCTGACACTTCTACATCACATTTCAATGTCTTTTCTGCACATTTTTAACACTTTTCAGACTTTTTCAGCACTTATAAACCCTTTCTACCACTTTGTACTATTTGTTCTAATATTGACACTTTTTCTGTCCGTTTTTGGCCACTGTAATTTCCAACTTTTAATCAATTTCTATACTTTTTAAAATCCCATTTCACCACCTTTTCCACTATTTTTTGTCACTTTTAACCCATTTTATTTCTGATTGTGTGCGTGTGTGCGTCTCTAGTAAAGTGTAGTTCTAAACCAGTATGCTGCTGGTTTCAGAGCTGACCCTGAGACGTTCACTGACACCACAAAGCTCTCTGTTGTTCCACATTATGCAACGCAGCCCCTGGGACTCAGAGCAGCTCCTGAACTCATCACTTACTTCTTTTTCTTTTCACCAACATGTGAAAGCGTTTAACAGCTCTGGCTCAGTGATGGAGAGTTCTGGTGCTTTTTCCTTCTGTCTCCGCAGGTCGTGACGACGCTTCAGGAGGTCAGTGTGATTGTTTGTGTTCTCTCTGACACCAGCAGGCCTTTCCTCTACCGCCTCCGTTTCCCGCCTTTCTTCTGCTCATTGCTCATATTAGGGATTCTCGTGCACACACGTGCACATACAAGCTGCTCCTCTGGTCCCAATGCCTCATCACACCTGAACGTGTCCCAAAATGTTCCAAAATGTACCAAGCTTTCATAACAGCACCACCTCCTTTAACCTAAATGGCTTTATTATTGTTTTTATTTTTTATTTCTTTCATCATTTTACACAAAATCAATCAGAAAATACAATCTGCCACTGAATATATCCTCACATGCATGTTTGGGGGAAAATATCACATATTTACACACTGTTAGTCTTTGTGAACCAGTGGACGGACACGTTTTTTTTTTTTAAAGTGTATTTTGGGAGTCATTTTGTGTGTTTTTGTTGTGGTTTGTATTTTTGTGAACATTTGTGTATTATATAGTGTTGTATATGTATTTTTGTTGTCCTTTTGCATATTTTTTGGAGGCATTTTGTGTATTTTCTTTTTATATTTAGTGTATTTTTGTTGTTTTATGTGGTTTTTTTTTGGCTAATTTTGTACATATTTGTGTATTGTATAGTGTTGTATATGTTTTTTGTCATCCTTTTGTGTATTTCTCTGTAAATTTGTGTGTTTCTTGGAGTCATTTTATATGTTTTTGCTGTTGTCATGTTGTGCGTTTCCTGTTGGGGGGCCACATGTGACCCCCGGGGCCTCCAGTTGTCCATGTATGGTGTAGATGTTACATGAATTAATCTTCATCAGGGACCTTTTCATTCAGCGTGGGCTCTGAAAGCATCTTCAGCAGTTTTAAGGTCACATGACATAGACTGTTGTTGTGTTTTTATCAGGATGGAGGAGGAAGTCGGGGGTGGGGGGGGGGTTCTAATATGAAGGATAACAATGGAGTGTGAGATTGTGAGCGGGAACACCTGTGTAGGTCATTTCAGAGTGGAAAGCCTCCACTAACAATATAAACACAATAAGCATTTGTCAGTGTGTTTCCTGTTATCTGGGTCTGTTCTGGACCCCCGTCGTCTCTGGGTTCTGGCACACGTTTGTATCCGACCATTTCTTTGTTCTCATAAGTTTGTATTCGACCGTTTCTTTGAACTAAATGAGAGACACAGATTTTTCCTGTTGTGTAGAAGTGTTTTTGGAGTCATTCTGTGTATTTTTGATGATTTTTCAAGATATAGTTTTCTCTTGTTCTGTGTTTTTGAGTCATTTACTATTTTTCTCTCATTTTGTGTTTTTCTTGTGGTTTTGTGTGTTTTATTTATTTTTTGAAATATCTCTTTCATTTCTCTGACCTCGTTTCTTTGGACTAAACGAGACACACAGATTTTTCCTGTTGTGTAGAAGTGAATCCAGTGATGTTAACATGAAACCCTGTCCTTCACCTCCAGGAAGTTCTCCCTTTGTGTTGTTGTTCCCCAAAACTGTAACCAGAGCCAGTATGGAGTTGGGGGAGGGGTTGTCAGTGGGATCTCACCTTTCAATGGGAGTACTGGAGCAACAGGTCACCACCACAGGGAAGGAAGGATTAAAGTAGGAATCCTCTCTGGGTACAAAACAACAGCGAGAACAATAGAGGAGAAAATGGAACCTGTCCACCAGCTGTAGGATGTAGACTGTAGGATGTAGACTGTAGGATAAAGTCTGTAGGATGTAGACTGTAGGATGTAGAGTGTAGGATGTAGAGTGTAGGATGTAGACTGTAGGATGTAGACTGTAGGATAAAGTCTGTAGGATGTAGTCTGTAGGATGTAGACTGTAGGATGTAGAGTGTAGGATGTAGAGTGTAGGATGTAGAGTGTAGGATGTAGAGTGTAGGATGTAGACTGTAGGATGTAGACTGTAGGATGTAGAGTGTAGGATGTAGAGTGTAGGATGTAGAGTGTAGGATGTAGACTGTAGGATGTAGAGTGTAGGATGTAGAGTGTAGGATGTAGAGTGTAGGATGTAGAGTGTAGGATGTAGAGTGTAGGATGTAGAGTGTAGGATGTAGAGTGTAGGATGTAGAGTGTAGGATGTAGAGTGTAGGATGTAGAGTGTAGGATGTAGAGTGTAGGATGTAGAGTGTAGGATGTAGAGTGTAGGATGTAGAGTGTAGGATGTAGAGTGTAGGATGTAGAGTGTAGGATGTAGACTGTAGGATGTAGACTGTAGGATGTAGAGTGTAGGATGTAGAGTGTAGGATGTAGAGTGTAGGATGTAGAGTGTAGGATGTAGAGTGTAGGATGTAGAGTGTAGGATGTAGAGTGTAGGATGTAGTCTGTAGGATGTAGTCTGTAGGATGTAGTCTGTAGGATGTAGACTGTAGGATGTAGACTGTAGGATGTAGAGTGTAGGATGTAGAGTGTAGGATGTAGAGTGTAGGATGTAGAGTGTAGGATGTAGAGTGTAGGATGTAGAGTGTAGGATGTAGAGTGTAGGATGTAGAGTGTAGGATGTAGAGTGTAGGATGTAGACTGTAGGATGTAGACTGTAGGATAAAGTCTGTAGGATGTAGACTGTAGGATGTAGTTCACCTCATTAACCCTATTTAACACGTTTGGTACGACTTCAGGAAGTAAAAATCATCCAAACAGGAAATAAAATGAGGAAACGTTCTTAGATATGATACGAGAACTCATACATTCCTCTTTAACGCTGAGGCGATGCAACATTTTCCTCTAATAAGTTTCCCTGTCGATGGCGTCTTTACCTCATGGAGTCTGGAATCATGGATTGTTCTGGAAGGAGAGACAGATGTTGAGACAGAAACCAATCAGAACGTAGCGCTGCATCTTCAGCCAGTCACAGTGTACGTTCTGACTGGTTCCAAAAGAATCAAACATTCTTCACACCTCCTTCCTTTCCTCTGACTGCTGATGGACAGGGACGCCCAGGGGAGGAGGAGCCCCACCCCCACCCCCCCACAGCGGCCCTCAGGCCCCAACAGTACATCTATTATTCTGTAACCATTCCCAGAACCAGGAGGGAAACCCTTCACCTTCTAATCACACTTTCTAGTCCAGACTCAGGAAACCCCGCCCCCCCAGAGCTGAGGGACGACCACTGGTATCACTGGAGTTAGAAGCAGGGCGGGGGGCGGAGCCTCTTTAGCTCACTTTAACCACACCAGGGGTCGTTTCAGGACCAGAACTGGTCCAAACCGGTTTCTACCTTCAGGAGGTCACCAGATGCTTTTAAGAAACTATGAACATTTTCTAAACATTTTGAGCCCATTTTTGCTTATTTTTACCTTTTTTCTGCAACTCCACCAAACTCACCATAATTTAAACTATTTTTATTTAGTTTTTCTTATTTTTGCTCCTTTTAATGCATTTTTGCTACATTTCTCCCATTTCTGACACTTCTACATCACATTTAATACCTTTTTTGCACATTTTCAGCACTTATAAACCCTTTCCACCACTTTTCCGTCTAATGTCACATATGTTGACTTATTATTGTCACTTTTAACTTATTTTCACCAGTTTAAACTAATTATTCATACTTTTTAATTTCCCCCCCATTTTTGCCACTTTGAAGCCAATATTGACACTTTAAACCCCTTTTACCATTTTTTTTTGTCCGTTTTTACCCGTAACTCTAATTTGCAACTTTTAACAAAATTCTGTGGTTTTTTATCATTTTTGGTCACTTTGAACCATTTTATTAGTGATTAAAACCAGTATTTCCATCTTTAAGATGACTATAATAATAATAATAAATGTTCCTGGATAACAGTGGATATTATTCAGATAAATAAATAAATGTTAATTCATAGAACAATAGACCATCATTTTACTGACTTTATGGATGGACCCCAAAAATCTCTCCTCTTTATTCCCCCTAAAATAAATCCAATATTTCTATGATTGGAGCCCACAGCGCCACACGCAGGCCTGGAGGGTTTATGTATTGTTTCTCGGGGTCACATTGGGAACCTTCTGGAGACGACAGTGGGAGAAACGACTCGTCTCCTCCGTTGTGTGGCTTTAAAACGCTCCATTAATCTCTGTCCGTAGATCCCAGTGAGTCACTGGGTTTATTGGAAATGGGTCAAAGGAGAGGTTTTTATTGGGCTGAGTGCAGCAGCGTCTGTTTTTAACAACCCTAACCTCTATTGGCGCTGATAAGAAAGGCCTTTTCCTCCATCGGCTTCACTTCCTGTGTAAGTCGCTCTAGTTTTTCCTCTTTTTCCGTCTTCATATGGAACTCATTTAGAAGCTCTTTGCACTGGGAATCATTTAGTCAGACACTCAAACATCTGCAGGACGGGTTGGTTCTCCATTAGAACCACAGCTACAGGCCCAGAGTGAGAGAGTGAATGATCAACATTCATGTCAGCATTAGAATAACGACCAGTCTGAGCATTAACACAGGAGAAAACTAAAGGCTTTTTAGAGTCATCTTTATGCATCTTTGCTGTTTTTTTGTGTATATCTCTATCATTTTGTTGTCCTTTTTTGTATTTTTTTGTCATGTGTGTTTTTGGAGTAAATTTGTGTATTTTTGCCGTCATTTTTGTGTATTTTGTTTTTCTTTTGTCTATTTTTTCAGTCATTCGTGTGTTTTTGGAGTTTTGCGTGTTTACCTTACAAAATGAGACTAAGGGCCTTGTGTGGCCCCTGTCTCTCCAGTTGTTTGGTTTATGTGGTTATTCCTTTAAGTTTCTACATAGATCTACACATGCTGCTCCTCCTGACTGCTCCATGTCTGCGTACCAGTGGTTTCCTACCAGTCTTCACTGGTTTCTTGTGTAATGGTCCTTCAGCTCTACGTCAGTGGGTGGGGGTGAGTGCAGAATGTGGGACGTAGAGAGGAGGAACTCTTGTTGTTTTAACCCAGATTCACATCTCCAATGTGGCCACCATGTGGAACCCTCCTCAGAAGTGAAGTGTGGCTCTGGCTGGGGGCCCGGCCAATGGCAGGGGGTTGGGGGGCCGAGAAGGGGAGGGGTCTGGGAGGGTCTGAGCGTCTGGAGTGTGAGCGAAACATTAAAGTGTGCAGAGAAAGAGAGAGGGAGGCACATCTCAGAGGATCTGATGGACACGTTTGGACTGAGGTGACACTGACACGTGTGTGTGTGTGTGTGTGTGTGTGTGTGTGTGTGTGTGTGTGTGTGTGTGTGTGTGTGTGTGTGTGTGTGTGTGTGTGTGTGTGTGTGTGTGTGTGTGTGTGTGTGTGTGTGTGTGTGTGTGTTGTGCTTCCTTTGTCTCAAACTGACCCACATCGGGGGAGGTCAGGAGAGTCCGACGGCGTTGATGGAGGGTCCGTGCGTGGCAGCACGTGACCCTAGCGGTGCCATGGACGTGTAAATAGTTTCCTGTGTGTGTGTGTGTGTGTGTGTGTGTGTGTGTGTGTGCTGCGTTCCAGTGCGAGGGCCTAAACCAGGGGTTCAGGGGCCAAACACGGACCAGTTTAAAACTCACGTCAGCCACAGATTTTAGGTGGAGAAAAAAAGAACAATTTTAACATCGTCACACCATGGTTTTCATTTTTTTTAAAATTCTTGACTTTGTCACCAATTTTTTGGTGAGAAATTGCAAGATTTGTGGAAAAATTGAGTTTTTTTTTACATGGATTGAATTATTTGGTCATTCACACATTTATTTCTCTATCATTTTGACTTTCTCTCCTTTGTTTGACATTTAGCTTAGAAAACTATATACTATTTAAAATCATCTATAGATCATAATGATGGAATGAATTAGTGATAACACACATTTTAAATAATCTCATTTCTTTAAATGAGTGAAATAAATGGTATTTTTTGGATCATGACCCCGTTTTGATGTCAAGAATTTCTGGCGCCGCCAAAGACATTTTTTTTTCTTTCTAGAATTATTTTTCGATCATGTTTGAGCTCAGATATTTATTTATTTTTACTGCATTTTAGTTGAACTAGATTTATATTTTACAAAGTGAAAGTATAGAAATACAGCTGTTTAAAGATTGTGTTGTTTTAATTAAAAAAAAAGAATAAGAATTAAAGCTGCGAGCGGCGTCGTAGGGTCTGAAGGCGTGGCCGGGGTCGATAACCCATGTGTATCAAATATGAGACTGTTTGACTTTGTAGATGAGAGTGACAGTGGTTTTCTATTATGGCGTGCGCCATTTGAGAACGCGAAGCATGATGGGTAATTTTCACATTGATTCTTGTTTAGGGCGGGACAGTCAATGTGTGTATCAAATATGAGACGTTGTATATGAGCGTTACAGCGGTTTTTCTATTACGGCGTGCAAAATAAACCCAGTATGACCAGTTAAAAATCACTGTCAGTGAATTTGATGCGAATCATTGAAAAATAGCCATGACACAGCATTTAGAATGTGATGGCGAAGGATTTTCCAGTGACATTATAGGCCCCTCCCACTGATCAGCGACCTGCTCCCATCTTATAAGATTCATCCAACACTAGCAGAAACACGTCATATCGTCTTTCTGCTAGAGCTATTAGCGTCGGACGCCACTTAAAGCAGCGCCCTCTGAGGACGCAAGGCATGATGGGTAATTTTGACATTGAGTCTTGTTTAGGGATGGACAGTCATCATGTGCATCAAATATGAAGCAGTTTGAACTTTGTGTATTAGAGTTATATGCATTTTTCTATTTTGACGTGTCATAGTTGCTAACAGCGAACATGACGTAAATGGCGCCAGTCGAAAACGCAAGGCATGATGGGAAATGTTTCAAGGCAGTCGTCATTTGTGTGAAATTTGAGGCCGATTGAACTTTGTGTGTCAGAGTTATGGGATTTTTTCAAATTGTGGCGTGCTAACAAAAATTCTTTTGATGATTTTTAAGTGGGTCTGACGTGTTCTGGAGCGAATCAGATGAAGCCCCTCATTTTGACCTTTGACTAAAGATGGCTGACTTCCTGTTTGGTTTGGGGGCGTGGGTTATCTGTACATTTTTGCTCATCTTCATCGCCATGCGCATATTTTTTAGCCATTTTTTTTACATTGAGCCAAAATATGTAATTGCTCAGCAGGCCTGAGGTACCTGCACATTGTGGTGGGAAAAATCCAAGAAGAACAAGAACAATAGGTTCCTACAGTAATTACCCTAAGAACCATAATTAAAACCTTTTTCAAATCTCTTTTAAGTTTTCAGAAATTTCAGGCGACCCCAAGGTTGAAAAACACTGATTTAGTGAATTTGTTTCTATCATTTTTATAATTTCCAGTCATTTTCCAAGTAGCCCCTGTTGTGCCATCACGTACCCCTATGGGTACACGTACCCCCGTTTGAGAAACACTGCTCTCAAGGGCCGGATTTTACCGGAACACGTGGGTTAAACCAACTGTCACATAAATAAGAGACGATGCTGTTACATTAGCAATGGAACAACTTTCTGTTTTTAATGATCTTTACAGTTAGTTTCACAGTTTTCACTGATAATCAAACATCAACTGTAAATACGTGGTAATATTTGAACATGGTTTCTTCCTGTTTAGATACTTTATTGGCTGTTAAACTTAAGTTATGATTAATAGCGTTTACTACTGTCATTAATGTAACGTTTAATATATGTTAGATGACTTAGAGAAGCTGGGATGTGCACGCATCTGATTAGATGATCCTATCAGATCAACCTGTAATCTGAATCTCTGAAGTCGTTTCATATTTACGACCTAAACTGACTGACTCGTGACTTTGTGATTTGTGACATGGAATGAAATGTAGCCAATCAGGAAGCAGCTGACTGAGAAACACGTAATGCTGCGTTCAAGGAAACTCGGAACTCGGCTTTTC